>NC_138767.1:41264954-41338474 GCF_965113315.1 Podarcis vaucheri
GACACCCCGACTCTTACACGGGAAGACACCCGAAGACACCAAAACCTGCATATATATATATATATATATATATATATATATATATATATATATATATATTTCTTTGCTGAATCAGTGCAGGGCCATATATTGGTTAGCCAAATGCCAAAGGCTTACAAAGTGATCATAATAGTAATGGTCATTCCCTGTCATTATGCTAGAATTCCATCAGTCCTAGAGATACTGTACTGCTTTTACTGTTACGGCTAGTGGCTGAAAGACTGATTCTCTGTGAATTTATGTCTAATCTGTTTAAATTGGAATTAAGAACATAAGATAACCCTGCCAGATCAGGCCAATGGACCATGTAGTCCAACATCCTGTTCTCACACTGGCCTGCCAGATGCTTGTGGGAAGCCTGTACACTGAACGTGAGTGCAACAGCACTCTGCCCACCTGCAGTTCCTATCAAATGATATACAGAGGTGTAATGCCTCTGACAGTGGAGGTAAAACATAGTACAATGAATTATGTTAGTTCTAATGAACCTAGCATGGATAAGATGCTTGTCTTTTGACCATGATGCCATGCTTGGGCTACCAATTTTCCTTTCTATATGTCAGCTTTAACAGCTGCATGAAAGTTCAGAAGCAGAGCCTTTTGTAGCCCATAGAGGTTCAGTGATAGAAAAGGCTGACGAGTGCCTAAATTTTATCAGTTGTGCAGTTGTTGAGTACAGGGGAACAGTGCCAGAAGAAAAGATGGGAACCCGTAAGGTGTGAACTGAAGAACACTTGTATATGAACACTGCCAATGCAATTCTGGGCTGCATCAATAGGAGTATAGCATCTAGATCAAGGGAAGTAATAGTGCCACTGTATTCTGCTCTGGTCAGACCACACCTGGAGTACTGTGTCCAGTTCTGGGCACCACAATTCAAGAAGGACACTGACAAACTGGAACGTGTCCAGAGGAGGGCAACCAAAATGGTCAAGGGCCTGGAAACGATGCCTTATGAGGAACGGCTAAGGGAGCTGGGCATGTTTAGCCTGGAGAAGAGGAGGTTAAGGGGTGATATGATAGCCATGTTCAAATATATAAAAGGATGTCACATAGAGGAGGGAGAAAGGTTGTTTTCTGCTGCTCCGGAGAAGCGGACACGGAGCAATGGATCCAAACTACAAGAAAGAAGATTCCACCTAAACATTAGGAAGAACTTCCTGACAGTAAGAGCTGTTCGACAGTGGAATTTGCTGCCAAGGAGTGTGGTGGAGTCTCCTACTTTGGAGGTCTTTAAGCAGAGGCTTGACAACCATATGTCAGGAGTGCTCTGATGGTGTTTCCTGCTTGGCAGGGGGTTGGACTCGATGGCCCTTGTGGTCTCTTCCAACTCTATGATTCTATGATTCTATGATATCTTTACTTCTTAAGCGTCCTGGACGATGAGTTATTCAGGGTGATCTAAAGAGAATATAATTCACATTAAGCTTTTGAGCTGGGAGTGGGCTAAATATTTACATTCCCCCCCAAAATCTGCTTGCATACTAGCGAAAGGCAGCAAGCTCCTGGTCTTTGTTCATGGACTATGGCATAAGTTTGAGTGACCAGTTGTTCATTTCCCCATAGCCTTTGATTATAGTGCACATACTCAACAAGTAAGGTTCAGTGAAAAGGAAGACACACAGGAACATGTGGGAAGCTGACTTACAATACCAGCATCCTATATGATAAACTTTAATTCTTATTCTTTGTCTGGTTTGCAAGTAGTCGGCTTTCATGTGCACAACTAGTAGAGATGCAGCTGCTTATCCACACTGCAGGGCCATGAACCTTCAGGAAATACCTTGCAGACTAGCACCGCTCAGTAAATGAAATGAGGGGTTAAAAACCTATGTTTGGGTTGAGCAGGTCAGTTACCACAACCTCTCTTCAGTCCTGCTGCCAGCAGCTCCTCTAAAGTTCTCATGCGGCTGAGTTTTTAACACTTATAACACCTGTTGCTTCTCACACATTCTGAGAATCACAAGTAAAACCACGCTGGGTTAAAGAGCATGTAGATGTCAGCATTTCCAGGCAAGTATAACAGAACTCTCTGTAGGACAGAAACTTAATATTGCATCTTGTCACTGCTTTGGGTTGAAAACCCACGTCCTGGCATGTTTACTTAACTTCCTTCCCCAAGAGATTGAAAGGATTTTTTTTTCACACTGTGGCTTGAGACTTTTTTTATGCATTATGTCTCCCAGGTGCATTTTAGTTTTTGTGTTATGCTCCCCAGATATAACATGTATAACAGAGCATGTGTCCCAGCCATGTATTTAATATTTTGTCTGGTAGCCACAGGTAACTAGGAATTTTGTGCAGGTGAGTAAATTGGCTGATGGAAGAGGAGTAGATCTTTCTCCATTTCTTCTCCTCCAGTCCACTTGGTTTCTGTGGATTAAGTAAACTCAGGTATGTCTTTTCTCCAAGCCTTAATAAGAATTTTTTTTTTAAATAAAAAAATAACCTAGGCCATTATTTTGTGTTTCCATGCTGGTCACAGAGAAGGGATTCCACCTACTCTGCAACCGGTATGGAAACACAGACTATACAAGCTCTTTCAGGGCTATGGTTTGTTTTGTTTGCAGGCAAGTATATTGTGGTCTCATTTACAAAGCCACTGTGACACACATTTATATATTACTGAGGATGTTGCTGCTAGTGCGGGGGGGGGGGGGGCAACAGCCCTCTTGCTGTGTGAATGGGAGTTACTGCTATTGCTGCTTCCTTAAAAATATGCATTCTATTACAGTGGTACAATTGGTTACAAACGCTTCAGGTTACAGACTCCGCTAACCCGGAAGTAGTACCTCGGGTTAAGAACTTTACCTCAGGATGAGAACAGAAATCGCATGCTGGCGGCGCGGCGGCAGCGGAAGGCCCTATTAGCTAAAGTGGTACCTCAGGTTAAGAACGGTTTCAGGTTAAGAACAGACCTCCAGAACAAATTAAGTTCTAAACAGAGGTACCACTGTACTGGAAATGAGCTGTACATAGCAACCCTGTGCATGCTTAATTTGGAATATATCCAACTGAAGGAAGTGTGACTTCTAAGGAGACATGTGTAGATGCTGTTAGGTTGTGGGTGAACATATCAGACGACACAGTGATTCTTCAAACAGCTCTTGTTTATTCACAGGCCAGAACTGAACTGAACTGAAGGGTTCAGCCAGCCTGCTTATATAGAGCTCCACTAGAACACAACAGTAACCATTTTCTGTAACTATCCAATCACTGAATGTCACTTTCAATCCCTTACTTGCATATGTGGACCTGAGTGAAAACTATCTACAGTATCCCCCTGCTGGCCCAGGGTGAGAACTTCAGTACATAACAGATGCAAAAGTATCAAGTAATCAGAATGTATTGATTATTCTGGGAAGCCTCAGATTTTCCTATTGTATGCCATCTCTTGGCATGGCATAGATGAGAGAGGCAAGGGAAGAGAGGCTTGGAGTAAGCAAACAATTGCTTCTGTGGTAGTTTACTTAAAAAGAAGAAGCTTATATTGCAGGTGGTGTTAGTCATTGCTTCAAAGGTTGTTACCCATCCTAAATGTGCTGCCTGCCAATATTCTGAATGTGGGTCATCATGCTTGATAATGCTTGTGGTGGATAATGAATGGTGGAATCATATGCTTACCTGGAAGAGCGTCCCACTGCATTCAGAATAGACATGCGTAGGTTTGCAGTGTAGAACAGGCTAGCAATATTTAGGATTCATTCAAATGTATTTGGAAGGAGAGGTTATGTAGTTTGCAACAAGAGTCCTGGGCATACCATTATGGGTTCCCCCCCGACCCTTGGCTTTCCTTGTAACAGCTAATTGCTAAGCTCCTTTTAAAAAATTAAAGTGCCAACAACTGCTGCAAAGAAAACCCAGGAGATCGCTCTGAATGTGCATTCCCACTCATATTCTCAGAATTGCATGCAGTTTTTATTCAAGGGGGCTTGTCACAGCAGGCGTTTCTTCTGAAGGGCTAAACGTGAAAAGAAACTGATTCTGCATATTCTGGTAATTAAGTCTTAGTAGTTCATCGACTACATAGGCCAAAATCAATATAATCTAATAATATCAATTAAAGTCTTAATGCACTTATGTTGTCAGACCCACACCAGGTGTAACACCATGACCTCCTAACGTATCATGCCACCCTTCTTCCCCATCTTTTAATTCAGCACCATTTATGACCTTAATCCTTCCAGCAGAGATTTAGCCAATTCACTCATCTGGATTCAAGCCAAGGTGGAAGGTTCTTGCATAGTAGGCTTATAACTACTACAACCCAAAGCGGTCTGCTAAAACACTACTTACAGTCCATACGGGAGGCATAGGAAGTTAATGTGTATACTGAGCAGTTTGAACAGTTGTTGTTTTTTATTGTATCTATGTTTTGTATTTATATTCTGTTCACTGCTTTGGGGGCCTTTGAGCCAAAGCACTCTGTTTATATAAACGACAACATAACATGTTTTCCCCCCTATTCAGTCAAAGAAAAGGGGGCTGAGTGTTGAAGAGAAGAGAACACGGATGATGGAAATATTTTTTGAAACAGTAAGTAATACTTTGTTGTTGTAGGTAACATTATGAATGTTTTCACAGTGAGCATGTATTGACCCAGAATTGAAACATGCAGTTGCCACATGTGTGTAGGACTGGCCCAGAACTGATTGCTGCGAACTGAATTCTTGTGCCAGAAGCCCCCATAATGTCAGAAAGGATGTGTACTACAATGGGGTGTACTCTCAGCTTGCACAGAGAGCTGGCTGTACCAAAATCAGTATGAGAGCCTTTGACTTGCATTGTCCTTCTGGTATGGTGAGCACTTATTGAAGTTGGCTACCTGTGTGGTTGACAACCAGGACTGCATTAATTGAAGCAGTCAATTGAACCCCACACATTCTTGGACTACAGCTCCCATCATCCCCAACCATTAGCCATGCTGACAGGCTGGTGGGAATTGGAGTACCGCAACATTTTGAAGGGACGCAGCTTTTCCATTCTTTCTTTAAAGTAAGATGTTCCAAGATGTTTTCAGAAATCAATGTGTATGTAGCTCTGAATTGCATAAACCTAAAGGACTCCTAGATGGTTAAGTCCAGTCAAAGGTGACTAATCTTACTTTTAGGCCAAGGGAGTCGGCGTTTGTCCAAAATGCAGAAATTTACTGTTTCCAATTTGCCCTGTAGCAAGTGTAGACTTGTCTTGATCACAAATAAGTAAGGTGGTTTTAGATCACATTCACACCATGCATTTAAACTACATTAATACCACTTTAACAGTCATGTCTTCTCCTAGGAGGCCTGGTAACTGTAATTTACCCTCAAAGAACTACATTTCCTAGAACCCTTGACAAACTACAGTTCTCAAGTTTCCTTGGGGGAAAGCTATGACTGCTAAAATGGTATGAGAGTGCTTTCAATGTACAGCACGGTATGGAATATGACCTTGGATAATTCCTGGGAGCTTTTGTTGCTCCCAGAAAGGCGCAGGTAGGAAATTAATCAGAAGGATAACCAGTTCCCATAGGTGAAAGCAGTAATGTGGTGCAGTAACTTATGTAAGCTGCAAAGAGCACTGTGTCATAAATGTTACTCTTAAAACCACAAGCCCTTAGATTAATTGAAGGAATTTCAGAGTCATTGTGTGATTATGGATGATGTGTATGTTATTTTTATTTTATTTGTGACAGAAAGATGTATTCCAACTAAAAGACATTGAGAAAATTGCTCCAAAAGAGAAAGGAATCAGTGAGTACCTAGACTTGTTTCCCACCAACCTTTTACTTATAATAGCAAACAGTTTTGCAAGGGTATCACATCCTGTTCACGCATAAACTTTAAGAATGTGATCTAAATAGCAGTATTGTAAGGAACTATAGGAGTGCTGTGCTCTTCATGGTATGGGTGAGGGGTAGGGAACTGGATCTGACCATCAGGCAGATCCTTACTTCTCCCTTCCACCCCCTGCCCCATGGGCCAAGTTTGGCAGGTTGATGGGGGTGCCCACATATCAATCACCTGTTGTCACAATCACACCAAGGAACCCATTTTTGTCTTGGTGTCAATCAGCTGATTGTTGGGATTTGCACAGCACCATGTATGGAGTTATGCAAGCCTTGACACTTACCTAATTGTCGGTGCTTGCAGAAAGCAGGAGTTGCCAATCGGCTGGTCTGTGGTGCTTGCGGACTCCCTTTGGTCCAACCACTTATTTGCATGCTTCACAGCTAGTGTGGGTGTGGCTTGGCTAGAGCAGCCTGATAGACCAAATGGAGAGGCCCAGTGGACTGAATTAGGCCTGCAAGCTTGATATTCCCCATAATTCATAGAATCATAGAATCATAGAGTTGGAAGAGACCACAAGGGCCATCGAGTCCAACCCCCTGCCAAGCAGGAAAATTGCTGTAGGCTGATAAGGGAGGGACAAGGGAGAAGCAAAACATACTGACCTTGTTGTTGGTGTGGAATTTCTACATGCATATAACACTTCTTATTAGGCGCTCTGCTAACAGTGCTCATTCCATCAAAATGAAGCCTCTTGCTCCATAATTAATATATAATTGAAATGCTAAAAATGGGCTGTGGGGGGAAAGAGTTGTTTTCTTCTTTGGCCAGAAAAGTGATTTTTTTAAAAAAAATAAAAGGTGAATGCTTAATTTTTTTTGGCTTTGTAGCCCATTTTAGGAATTCAAAGTATGTTGCATATAATTGTTTCTGACATACCTGCCAAAGAGACCAGTTGTATTTCCTGTGTCCCTCTGCAATATGTCAGCTGTGGTTATGTCATCTGTGTGCCAGATTTGGGCAGCAGGGGGACATAGAGAGGCAATTTCAGCAATGCTTAAACAAGTCTTAAATTTGTTTACTCTACAAATTTTCTGTACTCTGAACAACATCTAAATCAGGGGTTGCATGGCCAGTAGTCAGAGATGACGGGAATTGTATGCCAACAACATTTCAAGAGCCAGAGATTCCCCATACCTGCTCTAGATATGATGAGTTGTATCCAATTGACATTATTAGAAATTACTAATGTAGAATCATTCATTTTAGTGGGCTACCCTGAGTACAATGTGATTCAATACACTAAATAACTTTTATTTGGGCTGATTTTGGAGACTAGAGCTAAGTTTTCTGTGCCCGAGACTTTGTATGCATTTCCTTATCCCTGGCTTATTTTAGAAATTATAATGAGCTGTGAGATTTAAGCTGGCAAGGGCTAGATACCCAAATAAATAAAACTTGTATCATGCTACTATTCAGAATTATCTTGGAACAGGTAGAATATAAAAACAATACCCCTTCCAGTTTAATTTAATAAATAATAATAGTAATAATAATAATACCATGACCTCGCAATGATAGCTGTTGGATGAGTTCAATAAGTCCCTTGGAAACTCTACGGACGTGGCCACTTGACATCTTCCAAGATAATAATGCCCACTCACATTATAAAGAGCTCATAACCCACCTACTCTCAGCAGCCAGAAGCATCATAGCCAGACTGGATAGACCTGTCAGGAGTAAACATGGTCCTATGGTATCAAATAGTATAGGAAACAGCCTTACTAGAAGAAAAATTAACCAATCAACTAATATGGGGACAAATAGAAGAAGACACTTTCACCCTGGTTGGGTTCCCCTTTATCACATTCATAGCCCAACAAGACAACAACAATAAACCACTGACAGCATACAAATCAATATGTCTAGCCTGACCCAAAAACCCACACACTCACACACATAAACAAATCTCACCACAGCCAGCCAAAGACAACCAAGCACACCCTAGGCCATCCCAACCTTTCTCACCACCAAGGAAATATAATAGGTGAATAGAAGGAGAACCCACACACGTGACGCTGACACAGAACCCCACACATACACTAAGTAGAAAAATAGAAGCATTGCCACTCCACCCCACCCTATGCTCCCTCCCCCTCTTTCCCCCCTCTTTTCTTCCCAACCTAAATACTGCATGCAACACTAATGTCTCACAACAAATGTAAGTGATCTGTAGAAAACACAACTTGAAAAAAGAGACAATTCACATATTTTTGTACACTAAGAAATCTTTAATAAAAATTAATTAAAAAAGAAGGTACAGTGGTACCTCGGGTTAAGAACTTAATTCGTTCTGGAGGTCCGTTCTTAACCTGAAACTGTTTTTAACCTGAAGCACCACTTTAGCTAATGGGGCCTCCTGCTGCTGCCGGAGCACGATTTCTGTTCTCATCCTGAAGCAAAGTTCTTAACCCGAGGTACTATTTCTGGGTTAGCAGAGTGTGTAACCTGAAGCATTTGTAACCTGAAGCATATGTAACCCGAGGTACCACTGTACTGGTACTGACAGTAGCATACCCTATAGAACCACCCTCAGTTATTCCGCTAGAGTAGAGTCTTATGTCATCCTCTGAGGAATATGTCACATGACTATCTTCCCATCACATGACAACTTTCATGCCTTGCGGCAGAGATTCTCTTAGAAGTGCAATATGAGCTTCCTGGATCAGGCCAGTGGCTCATTTAGCTCAGCATCCTGTTCTCATAGTTGCTATGGGAAGCTCAAGAGTAGGGCCTGGACTTGCTTATGCTCAGCAAGCCTAGTTTAATCCATACTGTCCTGCAGTGACTGGCAGAATTTGCCCAAGTACCATATTTGTAGTATATAGTATAGTTTCAGAATTAGCCAGAGTTCTCAATGTCCAGTAAAAGTGTTCTAATGCAGTGTTTGTGTCCTTGGCAGCTGCTATGTCGGTGAAGGAGGTCTTACAGAGCTTAGTCGATGATAGTATGGTGGACACGGACAGGATTGGGACTTCAAATTATTTTTGGGCTTTTCCAAGCAAAGCTCTTCATGCAAGAAAGCGTAAACTGGAGGAACTGCAGAATCAGGTAATTCAAGGTTTGTAGTCTACCTGCCATCCACCACAGATGGTTGGAGGGATGCCTGAAGGCCAGCATACTCTCAAGTAACATTTCCCCCTCTTCTATTCTCGCAGTTAATAAACCAACATGTTGGTGGTTGTAAACCTGGCCTGTTACATAATTTGAAGCCACTGGCCTTTTCTCTCAAAGATTTATTCATTACAACTATTTATAATCTGTTCTTTAGGGCACAAAGACTTTCAGAATGTCTCTGCATGTAACCTAATGCTTTGGCCCTAGGCATATGTTTCGAGCTGTATGCTTAATAGATAGCACTTAAAATATTTACAGTGCATAATAATCATTTTGCATCCAAGATGTTTAAATTCTAGATTACGACCTCAGCATTCATAGCCTTAACTATGATTAACTTAGATGCACACATAGTTAAGGGCAGCAGGGCGTGGGTTGGAGGAATAATCCAATGCATGGTCTCCTTTCAAAAAGCAGAGTTTGTGCCTTAGGGAAGGTTGGAGGAAATACACAATCCCATGGTCTGTTCTTGATTTCTTTACTACTGTGAAGGAACAACAGTGTGTTCCATCTATGCTGAGCCTTCTACAGAATTAGTTGATTCTTCAATGAAATAATTATTAGATTGAAATATTCCTCTCTCTGGGAAATGATCTCAGACTCGTATTTTCCCCTGTCGTGGATAGTGTGCCATCCAATCAAGCTAAAGTAAAGCACTGATAGCTTAAGCCAAATTACTTTGGTAATTACAAAGCACCACTACCACATAAATCTAGTGAAAAATATACAGGGATGTATTGGTTCCTTTAAGGAAATGAAATTCTAAGATTCATATGGAATGAATGCAGTTAATTTTTCAGTGAATGAATGCCCTGTAGAATGGGGCATTTTAAGTGCTTGCTCAAACTACTTCCTAACAACTTAGAAATCTCTTGTGACTTCAGAAATGGAAAAAAAATCTGAATTTTCTTTGCTGGATGTTAACAGCTGTTCATTGTACTGTCTGTGGCAAAATGCGGAAAGGGATACTGGTCACAGGGAGGCGAGGATCTGTTTAGTGCTCTGAACTTGGAGGAAAATATGCTTTAGGGGTCTTTCTTCTTGTTCTCTGTGAGTGGAGGAAGAGACCACCATCCTGTAGCCTACAATTATTCCACTCTCCAGTCTTCTTTTACAGGATTATTGGATACAAAAAGCTTCGTGGTGGTTGTTTGATTAAACATTAAGCTTTAGTTGACTAATTGTTAAAAAGTGACAGATTTAAATTCAACTGATTGAATTTGATGAAGGTGTTGCTGTGTTTGCTGTAGTGCGTTTTTGCTGCAAATCTCTGAACTTTACATCCCATAAAACCATGACTGCACTAAGAAAGAGATGTTGGGATCATGGTGGCTGCCCAATGAAAATGTCAGTGTAGTGTGCAGCCACTGCAACAAAAAACAAAATTCCACGAATGTTGAACTATATACAGGACAGACAAATTAAAGATTCAGGACAGGCAAAAGAAAGCACTTCTTCAGACGGTGCAGAGTTAACGTACGGCATCCAGTCCCGTCAGATGTACTGATGGCCACCAACTTGGATGGCTTTAAAAATGTATTGGACAAATTCAGAGAAGATAAGGCAAGCCATGATAGCTGTGTACTGCATCCAGTTTTGGAAGCAGTATGACTGAATACCAGGAACCGGGGAAGGCAAATGAGGAGGGTACTTTGGTGTTGGTGTTCTGTTTGTGGCTTCCTGTAGACAATTGATTGGCCACTGTGAGAACAGGATACTGGACTAGATGTTGCCATTGGTTTAATCCAGCAAGGCTCTTCTTTTGCTCCCTTACGGTCTTGCACGCTTTCAGATTGTGTTGGGATAGGGCAGGCATAGGCAAACTCGGCCCTCCAGATTTTTTGGGACTACAACTCCCATCATCCCTGACCACTGGTCCTGTTAGCTAGGGATGATGGGAGTTGTAGTCCCAAAAACATCTGGAGGGCTGAGTTTGCCTATGTCTAGGATAGGGTACCAACCGTGGGGTGTCATGGCTAATCATTCTTTAATGTTGGAGAATATAAATGCGGCAGGTGGTTTTTAAATACGTGCCAAATACATTTATGCATTACTTTGTATATGCTTCAAGTTATTTTATTTAACAGAACAGGACTAGGAACTCAGCTATTAGTTTCAGCAGGTTGTGGATCAGCCTGATCAGCTATAGCTTCAAGAGTAAATGTTCCGACCAATGTGTCATTGTTGTTTTAATATTGCTGTTTCTCTTGATTAAAGGTTTCCTTAAGCTCCTGCAAAACCTGTATTAGATTCATGCATATAGGATTTGTTCACTGTGAATAGTGAGTTGTGTTAGAACAGTTGGCCACCCCCACCTACCTCCCTTATCCTGCAGAGTCCAAGAAGACAGGACTGTTACAACATTTCTTAAGTATGTTTTTATCTGGTTACATAAGCTTTAAGGTATACCTACTAGTTACTAGTGTGGGGGAGGATATTGTCATAATATTTATATATGGGCTCTAACAAAGCCATGTACATAAAGAATTTTACAACTGGTGTTGCCTGCAGGCTCACAATGTAATTCTTCAGAAAAGTAACTTAATTGTGTGCCTCATTTGAGTATGGCTTACAGGATTGTAAAATAGTCTAATGAGATGTCAGTGATTGTGTTATTTTCTATTTGATGCTTATTGGTGCCCCCAAAGATTCCATTGTTGCAGTTTTTATTATTAACCACTTCTTTTCATAAACAACATGCTGTACAGAACACAGAATGCAATCTAGTCTCTACTCATAGGGCACTGCTTAAAGGACAGAAAAAGAAACTTTTCTTAGGAGTGGGGACAGCTGTGTATGAGTCTCAAAGGCAGGAGTGAGAGTTTAAAGCAATGCATGTTGACATAACAAGCAACCTAGTATGCTGGTTGTGTCTTTATTGAAATGTCTGTCATAGTAAATTGATATCAGACTAAATGTCAGTTGATAACCAGTTTCTATAGCTAGGCGTGCTTAAATCACCCTCCTTCTCTCAGGTCAATTTGGAATGGGCTCTGGTAAAACAATTTATTTTTTAAAAAATCAGGAAATAGAAACTTGGGCTGGAATAAAATTACCTGGTGCTGAAATGACAACAAAGTAAACTCAAAGTACCACCACTAAAAAGGGTCTTATATCAATTGTCATCCACTGATGGCACCTGGAGAAGGACCTCAGTAAAAATAAAATAATAATAATAGTAATAATAGTAATAATACTTTATTTATTTATACTCCACCCATCTGACTGGGTTTCCCCACCCACTCTGGACGGCTCCCAACAGAATATAAAAAATGCGATCAAACATTAAAAACTTCGCTAAACAGAAGATTAGGTGGAGACAGGTGATCTTTCAGGTACCTTAGTCACATGGGCAGCTGCTTTATACGGAATCAGACCTATTAGTCTCTCTAGATCAGGCACGTCCAACTCCCAAAAGACAGCAAATTACTCCTAAAGTTGTTGACATTTTTTTTGGCCAATTGATCTGGATCACACAATCGACCAGGGACGCCCTGCGATCAACCAAGATAGTGATTGACCGGTTGAACATGCCTGCTCTAGATCAGTGTTCCTTGTATTGATGTTGCGATTTCATCCAGAAGACATTCCCAGCCCTACTTGAAGTTTCTGGTGAATAAACCAGGAACCTCTGCATGGGAAGCCAATGTTTTATCACTGACCTATGGCCCTTTCCCAAAGCATTAAAGGTCAAAGCTAGTGTGTTGAATTGGGCCTGGAAGTGGAGTGGGAGTAGTGAAGTTGATAAATACTCTTACTTTCCAGTCCCAATTAGCAAAATCAAAGCTCCATTTTGAAATAATTGAAGTTTGTCAGCAGCCTTCAAAGGTAGTACTGCAGTACATTGCAGTAGTCCAAACAGAAGCTTGGAAGAGCCTTGCAGCATAGTCTCTATGCTGTCCTAGAACACTGGTGCAAAATCCCAAGCACCAGAATTCCTGACAACACTAGTAAACACCCAGGAGCCCTTGGAGGTACATTTTGCAGAGGTTCAGGCACATGAGATGCTGCTGCTGTGCACGAGGCCTTGGGATGTAGGAAAATATGGAAATGCTATTTAGTGCTATTTAGTGCTATTTAGTGGGCTAAATAGCCGGGAGAGCTGCAGACTTGGCAAACCAAACTGGGCCTAAACTACAGAGAAGGTTTCAAACTGGCTCCAAGGAGTTTGGGGGCGTGGGGCTGAAATATTTAAACTCCCAAAGTGTCTGGTCAGAGATTCCCTTGGCCTCATTTTGCCCTGATGTGCAAGCTTTCAACAAACAGGGAATCGTTTTCGTAAGGAAGTTTTCAAACACGTGATCTTGCAGTTTGGAATCAGAAGTGGCAGTCCAAAAAGGACTGCACAATATGACAAAAAAAATATTTTTAAAAAATCCCCACATTTGAATTGGGGCTTAATGTTCTGCTTGGCATACCAACAAATTTCTGTGTTGCCTTTGGTCTAGAAGATCCATATGCTAAAATGTGTTTTTATCCACATGCAACCAAATTCATGCTTTATACATAGACTGGGAAGATTTACTCCCCTCATAAGAAAGTTCTGTCAGTATTCAAAGACACCCATTCAGCAACTGCTGTTATAAAACCCTACAGTTTTTTTAGCCTTTGAGGAATTGCTGAACCACACCCAGCACATTTTGGACCAGCAGTGGTGTCTGACTCATCTGCACCCAACCAGGAAAACAAGACTTTTTCTGCTCCTTGGAATTTTTAACAGTATGACTAAACCTGGGTGCATTCTGACTTAGTGAAATGGCCCCCATATTCCTGGAGAATCACAATTTTTGGACCATTATGTCCTATATCAAGCCATTTGTGATGTGGAAGGTAATAGTAAAAACACCTGATTTGTATGTTTCTGGTAATTAGTGAGCCTTACTCTAGAAATATAATATCCTATCCACCCATAAAGCAGAGACATCACCTTGCCAACAAAGGTCTGTATAGTCAAAGCAATGGTTTTCCCAGTAATGATGTGTGGAAGTGAGAGCTGGACCATAAAGAAGGCTGATCGCCAAAGAATTGATGCTTTTGAATTATGGTGCTGGAGGAGACTCTTGAGAGTGCCATGGACTGCAAGAAGATCAAACCTATCCATTCTGAAGGAAATCAGCCCTGAGTGCTCACTGGAAGGACAGATCGTGAAGCTGAGGCTCTAATACTTTGGCCACCTCATGAGAAGAGAAGAATCCCTGGAAAAGACCCTGATGTTGGGAAAGATGGAGAGCAGAAGGAGAAGGGGATGACAGCGGACAAGATGGTTGGACAGTGTTCTCAAAGCTACCAGCATGAGTTTGACCAAGCTGCGGGAGGCAGTGGAAGACAGGAGTGCCTGGCGTGCTCTGGTCCATGGGGTCACGAAGAGTCGGGCACGACTAAATGACTAAACAACAACATCCACCCATTTTAATTAATTTACCTGGAACTTTCGTTAGAAATGTGTTTTTCAAACCTTTATCTTGCCTCTCTTCTCAAGAGTATTCAGAAACATTACAATCACTTTCATTTACAGGAAACTGAGACTGAAAGTGACTAAGCTCAAATCATCCTTCCTGAGCCTTTGGCAGATGAGATACTTCAACACAATTCCACCCAAGACCAGACAAAACCTAGGATTATGCTACTTTTGAATGACGACAAACTGTAATCAGTACAGATAGATGGCCAACAGCCAAATTAGAGTTTAAAAAAAAATTATTTTTTAAAAAACACCCATAGAGACCTGATCATGCCCTGTTTGGGTCTTAGAATTATACTTTGGGGTTTAATTCTAAGACCATTTTGTGGTTCACCTCAGATGCCAAAATGTAAAGTCGTTGATTGTGCACTGTTTCTGTGCTTTTAACACTTGCATCGCAGGCATACATTTTGCAGGTCATGTTTATCCAGTCATGCTGGGAACAGGTTTAATTGTGGGATTTCTGCCTGCATTGTAGTTCTCAAAACACAGGAGCTTTGCCAGAAAAAAAAAGTTTGTAAGTGGAAAAGGAGGGCTGCCCCTAGGCATTTGGAGTTAACAGCAGACTGTGCTGAGGCTAGCCGGCACATGAACAGCCTTGGGTGAACTGATTAGCTGTAGGTTTGGGGTGCAGAGTAGCAAGTACATTTTCAGTAGAAGCAGACATACCAGTGGGAAAATGAACCATAAAGAGGGGGGGAGATCAGGAACACTGCAGCCAAACAGTGAAAGAAACAGAGAAGTCGATGCACAGGAGGACATGGGAACTGAAGCTCAAGTTAGATGACAGCTGGGCAGCTAACATTTGCGTTAGTGGTGCTTGCCTAATTCACATACAAGATGGAGGAATCTCTGACTTGTTTCTCTTTTTTCACTCCCAAGGGGGCTTTGAACTGTGCCAGAATGTCTAGAATGTTGAAAGTAGAAAGCCCAAGAGTATAGGAAACCTTTCTGTTTAGTTGGTCTGTAATAGTTGTACTGTCAATAGGGAATTCTGAGTTAGGATTGCAGAAGTCCATCATGTTTGCAGCTGTCAGTATGAGCTAGAAGACATTGCTTAATTCATTCACAGTCTGCATTCTAGGTTGCTTGGTAGATTGGGTAGCTACTGTAGAGAGACTGACAATCCTAGACAAGGGTGACTTCCCGTATTGCTTAGGTTCTACACCTGTTCACTTTGCTCCTAACATTAAGATCTCTTGTGACTTAGACCTCTGTCCAATGCATAGTTTTAGCCTGCCATCCTCATGGTGATGGTGATGATTTTATGAATCACATTTCATATATAGATTTCAAGGTGATTTACAATAAAAACAACTGAAATAGGTTTTAAAACAACATTCTCCCCCCAATCCAGCTGAAAAAAGGTTGTTGAAACAAAAATGTCTTCAGTTGTAAGTCCACAGCAGCTTGAGTTGGATTTACTTCTGAGGAGATGGAGTGGTGATTATGGAACTCTAGTGAACAGAAAATAGCTCATCAAAATGCTAAGTAGGATTTGGTGCCAGGTAAAGCATATGGGAGGATTATGGATATGCAAAATCACACATGGTTGCTGATTTTGGGTAGATGCAGTTAAAGCTCTCCTTTTTATTCTCTGCTGCCTCTTTTAAAACTGAATTGGTGTACCAACCATCTGTCCCTCAGACCAAGCCAGAGAGCTCAGTTATGAGGCACTGAGGCTTTGCTCTGCCTTTTCAATATACAAAAATGTTCCCGTTCCAATTTTGTCTTACTATGAAAAGCAATACTTTGCCTGAATTAATTAGTTTCTGTTTGCTAGCTGTAAGGTTTTCTAACTGGCAAAGCAAAACACACACACACACACACTTTTTGCAATTGCACACTTTTTGCAATATATATGCCATGAACAGAATTAATTAAATAAGAAAATAACAGATGCACTGCACTGATAAAATGATGTCTTGTAGAATATCACTATATAGTTAATCAAAAGTCTTACTGCAGTTATGACAGAACCGCTCAACAAATCCAGTGTATTAATCTGGATGTTATTGTCTGATTGCTACAAGTAGAGGGCAGCTGGTGTCTAAGAGTTGCTTGCAGATCTATGGGTGGTATCCAGTGTACTTGATCCAATGCCACAAGGATTTCTGTTTGTGCGACAGGGACTTCCTTTATTTTCCTCTCTCTGTGTGCAACCTCCCATAATCTGCTCCAGAGGCTTGAGAACCCCCCAAAACAGAACAGATTAAGTTGGGGGGGGGAGAGGATAGAGGGGGAAGGTTCTGTTCTGCAGCCAAAAGTCCTCGTGCTGATGAAATCAATGCACTGAATTCTTCCCAATAGATCCACAGAGTTCCTTGTAAACTAGATTACATTTACCAACTAGCATTTACCGTATTTTTTGCTCTATAAGACTCACTTTTTCCCTCCTAAAAAGTAAGGGGAGATGTGTGTGCGTCTTATGGAGTGAATGCAGGCTGCGCAGCTATCCCAGAAGCCAGAACAGCAAGAGGGATCACTGCTTTTGCTGCGCAGCGATCCCTCTTGCTGTTCTGGCTTCTGGGATTCAGAATATTTCTTTTCTTGTTTTCCTCCTCCAAAAACTAGGTGCGTCTTGTGGTCTGGTGCGTCTTATAGAGCGAAAAATACGGTAAATGCTGAAGCCAGGTACTTTTTTGGAATACATAGTAGGGCATTACTATTATTAGGGCAACCAAAATGTTACAAATAGTGTGCAAGCTTTTGAGTTCTCCAGAATGCCTTAGCTGGCTAGATAGAACATAAACAGAAGCCAATGGGGTGAGGGATTTTGACTGACACTGAAGTCGTGGAGTCTGCTGGAAAGGGAAAGTAGCAGTGGACATGAAAATGAAACTCTCTTAGATGCTATTTGGGTTGCACCAAGACTTGTTGCATGTGTCCTTCCCTGCTCCTGCTGGAATTCCAGGACGCAAGCCAGAGTCTGGCTTGTTGTGACATTGGAACCTGGGCTTGTGGTTTGTTTCCCCTAAACAAACCACAAACATTAAGCCAAGAACAAACCTTGGCAACGTTCATGGTTTATTTGGAGAGAAACAAACTAGGAATACGTTCGGACATCATGATAAACCAGATTCTGGCTTGTTTCCCTGTGTGTTCACTTTAAACCAGTTTGCTTTATCTGTGGTTTAGATTTAATGTGTAAACCAGGCAATGAACATTTCCCTGTTCCTGAGGATGTGGCCAGATTCATGGCATAACACTCAATTTTTTAATTTTATTTCTATGATGTATGCATGTGTGCATGCCTTTCTAGATTGAAGGTGTGCAAACCATTATCACTGGTTAAGAACATAGGATTTGTATGGTGGTCAGAACCAGTGCTTTTCTTCTAGAAAAAAATGTGCCAGTACTCACCATGAAGTTGTTATAATAAATGCCACACTTTTAACCAGAGCTTTTCTTGGGGGGTGGGAGTGCCGGTACTGTGTATCCTTGAGTACTCCCTGGAGGAAAAAAGCAGTGGTCAGAACTCAGCTGTGAATACTTTAGCATTGCAGTTTGTGTGTGTTTTAATATGTCCTTATGCCATATTTACACTGTTTTCCTGGCTATAAAATATTAAGTGTGTTACAGCTTTAAAAGGTCATTGTAGCAGGGAAGACCTTTCAGTGCCTGCACTTAAAGGACATTGGTTTGAATTCTAGCCAGTGCATATTTTATGAATAGGGCTTGCAATTGCGTGAGCAACACCATGATCGTAAACATGGCTATCTGGGAGAAAGGGTCACTGATTTCATCACAACTTTTTTCTTCTTCTAATATGTGTTCTTAGCACTGCAGTGAGGTTTGAAGAAACTTTTCTACTACAGTGGTACCTTGGTTGTCGAACGGCTTGGCTCCCGAACAAATTGGCTCCTGAACGCCGCAAACCAGGAAGTAAGTGTTCTGGTTTGCGAACTTTTTTTGGAAGCCGAACTTCCAACGCGGCTTCTGCTTGAGTGCAGGAAGCTCCTGCGGCCAATTGGAAGCCGTGTCTTGGGTTTTGAACGGTTCCAGGAGTCGAACGGATTAAGTTCGACAACCAAGGCACCACTGTACTACTAAACAGAGTTGTAAAACAAGTTTAAGGGAAAATTTCATGTTAGTCTGCTTTAAAGTTTTGGAATCCGGAAAGCGGGTATCTGAGTTTCTGCATTTGACAAGAAAAAAACAGGAGATGAGGTCTGCAAATCTTTGCAGTGGAAGGACACCTTTTAAAAAGGCTTCACCATAAAAGGCGATGTGGATAGAGTGGGAGCTGTAAGTACTTGTCAGTGAGTCAACAAAAAAGAACCTTAGCAATGTCATTTGAATAATGTGTTGTGAACTGTTCTTAGTCTTGTGCTGGAAGAATGAATCTGAAAAAGTGCTATGTAAGCAGGATTTCTTGAGACCTTAGAAACACAATAGCCTCTGCATTATAAGTATTATATGCACTATATTTTGTTGATAACTGAATTGCTGGGCAACTTAGGAGCATGTAAGGTTACTGCTTAGCCAATGGTGCTTTTTTGACAATAGCTGCTAATAAACTATGAACGTGCATTGGAATCCCATCTAGTCTTTTTTTAATGTTGGAAAGAGCTGTGTAAGTGTATTCACATGAACTCTACTTGAATTCATAATAAATTTAGGCGCTGTTCATTTCATTAAACCCCGTCTGTCTTTGTTGCATGGTATCTGGAAGGCCTGCACAGCTTGACACCCACCAGCTGTTTATGGCGACCCTTCAGTGGTTTCATAAACCACCTTGATGCAGTTTTGAAGATACCATAGCAATAAGTTTAAAAGCTCACTGTCCCCAGTACATGGCTGGTAGGTTATATTCAGCTTGGTGATTCAGTTGTTGTACCCCTTTGATATGTAGGTATCTTTGTTGTTTCACCCAGAACAAATGTGTTGCTTCAGTGTAGCAGATCCGTCATATCCATAAATGGTTATATGTGCAAATTTCACATTGTGGGAGAGCCACCCCCCTCCCCCATATTGGAGTTCTCATGAAAAGAAATTGTGATGGCAAATCTGTACGTGATCCACCACTTGATCTGAAGCGGATGAGGGTATCCCACCGCCACCACGGCAAGAGACTTGATATTGCATGCTTGGAAACTTAAAGATGCACTTGCGGTCTGAAGTGCTACAGTCCAGAATTAGATTTCCTTCCTCATCTGCTATTTGTGAGAACTAGGACAAAATACTGAAAGTGATCTATAAGAAATGAAGTGCTCCTCAAGCTCTAGGATGGGTGTTTGGAATTTGGGATTATCTAGCCTTGTTTCTTGACACTAGGTGTGCATCAAATCAACCCATTTAATATCCCTGCCTTTTCCCCTAGGAGGGTGTAAAAAGAAGTTGGTCATGTTCCCTGTACCCTATTTTGCTATTTAAAATGCTTCAAGATTAAAGAGAGTTTATGAAATAGTAATGTCTTGGTCAGAATCCTGATTTATCACTGAAGGTTAGGCCTGTAGCAGACTTACTCTGTTATTTCTTGAGCTGAAAAATTGTAACAGTACAGTCAAATATAAAGATGAAGAGGTTTTTACTAAAAATAAATTGTTTTGACTTATGTTTCTTCTCTCCCTTCAGTTCTCAGAATATAGCCAAAAGAAAAAAAGCTTACAAGAAAGCATTGAGAAATCAAAAATTGGGCGCCAAGACACTGTAAGTTTTACTGAATTTGAAGTATCCACAATAAAACATAATCTGAAAACTTTGGGGTGTTAAAGGTGGATGTTATTTTTTAAATTGGGGTGCATTTGTGGCAGCAGGTGCCATAGGCAAAACTTCGTATTGTATTGGGGGCAGAAGCATAGGAAGAAAGGGGGGGGAAGTCTTATATTGTTCTTTTTTTAAAAAATGCTTTTCTTACTAAGGCTTACTGTACTTGCAAATAAAAGTTAAATGTTCAGGGCGGGACATGCCTACTTCTGCACCAGAACATTTTCGCAACTATGATGTTATTAGATGCTATTTCAACGTTGCTGCCAAATGCAGCAGTATAATACAGTACAATGATGTCTTGCGTTGGAGTTGGGTTCAGGGGTTGGCACATATATGCAAAATCATGTATACCTGAACCACTGCCTTGGACCCACCCCTGTGTGATCATCTGGAAGGCTGTTTCTGTGCTGGGAAAACCCAGCTCAAAAGGAACTTTTAAGTTTTCCACCTTTGCATTCGGTTAATCACTGGGATTTCAGCCATGCAAGGCTGAAATCAGACAAGTTAATCACACTTAAGATACGACCTTACTGTACTGAAAACTGCTTGAACTTTTTTACAGGCAATGCCACTTAGCCCAAATATATATAAAGTCTGGTTCGTTGAATCAGTGTCATAGCTCTAGATCTGGTGCTTGCATCCTTAGAGAGAAAAGAGGGTAGAGCGCAACACTTACGTTGTAATTGACACCTTTTAAGAACACTGGTTAATTTTTGAACACAGGCAGAACGTGCGGCACTCATAAAGGAACTTACTGCCCTTCGTCAGAAGAGAGACCAATTAAAGGCAGAAATAGATAAATACAAAGAATGTGATCCGGATATTGTTGAAGAAATCCGTAAGTTGTGTCTAGAGTTATTTTAGCACACTGTGTAGTAACTGAAATTTTGGAACATATCAGGTGTGTTGTCTGAAACCTCAGTCATTAGCAAAACTTTTAAATAACTCAGTTAGCTTGTCAATGGCAGGGAAACTAATGTCTAGATGAGGGATGGGTAACCTTTCTCAGCCCAAGTTCTGCATTGCGGGTTGGCCACCGTGACTGCCAGCACATGCTCACTTGCACATGTGCACACATGCTCACCAGGCAGGCAGATGCAAATGCACACTCAGCAGAGCAGGGGGGTTGTTTAGGAAATAAGTGTGATATTGGTGGCTGCCTATCAGCACCCCTTCCTGTTTTCTCTCTAAGACCTAACAATGGCACCACACCAGGGTGAGAAGTGGTGATTTTGAAGGGTAAGAAGTGCCTTGTTTAAAGAGGTTGGCAGGCTACTAAAAATGGCTCACCATGAGTAATCTAGATAAGTAACTTACACGTAGCTGGGTGATAAATATTGTAGACATAGTATAAGTGGAATGTGACATGGGAAGGGAAGGGAAAGCACTATTGAAATGAAAATAATATTATGTCCTGCTGGATCAAACCAAAAGTTCATTTGGTTCAGCATCTTGTTTCCCACATTGAGCAGCCAGATTCTTCTAAGAAGCTCACAATCAGGGTATGAAGACAATGTCCCTCTCCTACTGTTGCTCCCCAGCAGCTGATATTCAGTGGCACGCAGCATGTTGTCCTAACAACTGTTGGCAGATTCCATACATTTTGTTTAATCCCCTTGAAAGCTATCTAAGCTAGTGGTCATTGCCACGTCCTGTGGCAGTGAGTGCCATGAACTGCTTATGGGCTGTGAGAAGCACCGTATCTTTCGCCCCATAAGGCGCACCTGACCATAAGACGCACCTAGTTTTCAGAGGGGAAACGCAAGGAAAAAAATATTATTTAAAGGGAGCGCTGAGCAGAGCCTGTATTCAACACTGACGGGTTGCGCTTCTCCCTCCTCAGGGAAACTCTCCACCTAGCTCTTTAAAGGGAGCACAGCTTTTGGGGGCTTTTCTGGGAGGTGGGGAAAGGGACAGAGCTGCATGCTCTGTCCCTTCTCCCACCTCCCGCAAGAGCCGTGCGCTCTTTAAAGGGAGCGCGGCTCTTGGGGGCTTTTGTGGGAGGTGGGGGAAGGGACAGAGCCATGTGCAGCGATCCCTCTTGCTGTCCTGGCTTATGGGATAGCAGCGTCTCCCGGGCAGCGGGATGAAGGCTCCCCCAAGAGCCGCAATCCCTTTAAAGAGCGCACGGAGCGTGTGTGTGGCTCTTTAAAGGGAGCGCCAAGCAGAGCCTCCCGCCTGCATTCGCTCCATAAGATGCACACACATTTCCCCTTCCCCTTTTTAGGAGGGGGGGTGCGTCTTATAGAGCGAAAAATACAGTACTTTGCTTTTTTTCCTCTCCTGAGACTGTTGCTGATCAATTTTATTGGATATCTACAAATGTTAGTATCATGAATGAGAGTGACAAAATTCTCTCTTGCCACTTACTCAGTTCCTTGAATAATTTTATAACCTTATATAATATATTTCTGCTGGGTTGTCACTTAAAAAAAACAAAACTGCTCCTTAGGGTTCGGAGGAACCCCTTGAATAGATATAGGGGATATGGTTGGGGGTAAAGGCCAAAGAGAAAACAGAAAAGTTCTGTTGTGTAGCCAAAGTATCTGCTGGTAGATCTACTTAATTGAACCTTTCCTGTTTAGTCGAAAGGGTAGACTCTTTCCTGTTAGTCAGTCACCACCAGTTCAGACTCTGTGTGTACATATATTTTGAACTTTTTGCTTGAATATGTGTGTGAACCAATATGGTACAATTAGTAGAAGAGTAGATTTGGATTAAAAAACAAGATATTTCATCTCTTAAACTTGTTGGGTAGTCCTAGGGAAGTCACTTTCTTTCAGCCTAACCTGTCTTACAGGCTAGTGGTACAGATAAAGATGTTGCTTTCAGTTCTTTGGTAGAAGGAGAGGAGACAAATAATAGTTACTGAATAGGAAAGCACAAGATTCAGTGTTTGTTCATCTATCTCAGAAAAGAATTTGCTCTTTGGCACATTCCCTAGTTGCCATATTTTGTTAGAGTTTTGTTTTTTCACAACTGTTGTCTTTCTTTATTTCTATTTCTATTTTGCCTTTGCTTCTTTAGATTAGTGGCCCAAACATTTCCCCCCGAGGACCACATGAAAATTGCTGCGGGTCTTAGCAAACCATATAACAATTTTTTCTGCCTGCTGTAGCATTTGTAATTCCACAGAATTCAAATGAAACAAAATATAAGAACTAAAAGAAGCAATAGAAATACAATTAGAAATCAATATTAATATTCAGGGCAATGTATGTGCTGTCTCCCATCTTCAACATCCACAGGCATGCTGTGGACCACCTGAATGAAGCTTGTGGCCCACAGTTTGGGAAACCCTGGTCTGGAGGTTTAAATTTCCTCATAGCAGGAAGGTGGTAATGGTTATACACAGATGCTTCTGTATTTGAATAAACAAATGGGGCCCAGCAACAACTTGTTGCAGGGGGGGGCGGGGGCGGGCTTGAAAGTTCTCCCTTATCAGAAAGAAAGGCAGCTGGTGTTCCTGAATGGGAACAACTGGAAGACCTTGAAAGTACAGATCAGGTTGGCTGTCAGGTGCTAGAATCTGCATCTTCAAAGTAGTCCGGTTGCTCAGAGCAGGAAAGCCACACCATTTGAAGAGCGATAGTTATCTGCATTCTCTTTCTGCCCCCACCCTGCAGATTACTCATATACACTTTCACACTCTTCGCTTTGTTTTTTTCAAAAGATGTTTTTTAAAAATACATTTTATTTTATTTTTTACTTTTGCAAACCTCTCGATTCTCATGAGGCTGCTGATCCCTCTCTGTTGCATGTTGGTGGTGCTGTTTTGGCTACATAAGTATCGAGGTTCGAAAACGAACGTCAGAAATGGAGGGAATGCTGATAACACACATCCTTCCTGCCAGCATGGTATGATACAGACAAAATACCCATGGTGTGATCATCTGGACAGACATAAAGTCCATGAGTTGACCATTTAATATGTACCTCCTGCATTGATCCAGCATGTGAGTAAATTGACCTGCCCTTTCGAGTGAGGGCTGCTTCCGCTTCTGCAGTGCGATAAAGCTTTTTGTGCAATGCAGATTTTGGACGATCTCTGTTGTGACTGTGTCTTAGTTAAATCCTTGAACAAATGTCATTGTGCACATTAATTATGCATTTCCTTTGACCCAACATCTGTAGAGGCCTTCTGTAAGACTAAGGAAGTGCATAAAACAATGTCGCATCTGCCTTTACACTTAAGAACAGTGCATATTAAAGACTACTGTGCTAGCTGTGCCATTGTGGGGTTGCATTGTTAAAGCATTAGATCTTTGTGAACTGTTTTTTTAATTTTTTTAAAAAAAGAAATCTGTCAAGTCTCATCAATGCAGGCTTCCCATGTCCCTTATGGAAAGGTCAGACTGTCAAATCTCATCAGTACAGAAGTACTGTCTCTCCAAAAAGTGTCTGATAGGGTTTGTCAGGACTATGTAACAAAAGACTTCTGTCAACTCCACACAAATACATTGTCTACAACCATACGCTAGGCTTAGTTGTACTGCCCACACACTATTGACCTATTTGGGGTTTCTTTCTCTCTCTTGAAATAAAAGAGCTTTTTGCTCATAACTCAGCTCCACAGTCAGCACTAGAAGATGGGCTGAAAAATCTGCTGTTTGTAGTTTGAGCCTCTCCCCCACCACAGCAGTTCCCAGTCGTCTTCACGTAGCCGCCTCTCAGATTTTTCTGTTGTGTGGACAGCGAGCATAAGTTGGCTTTGCCTCTTGGTCATCCCCAAAATGGAAGAGGACAGGAAGAAAGGTCTTTCCTGGTCTTGTCAGGAATGATGGGGGTTGGAGTCCAGCAACATTTGGAGGGCCACAGGTTCCTCATCCCTGATCTAGCCATTGCATGTTTTATGACCGCACTTGGTATTGTCAAACAATTTAGCATCCTAAAAATAGTGGTTTTTTATTTTTAAAGGTTCCTATTTGCTGTGTAAAGATAAAGTTATGTGCATGTTCAGTGACATGTTAGCAGTCAAAGTAGGTCTTTTCAGTTTGTTTTCATGCTATTGTAGAACAGTGCAAAACATATTTGCATATATTGGCATGGTCTGCATATTTCTTTTTCCTGTAACAGAATTTGACCCTGATGCAGAATTTTGTCATTTCTTTTCTTTCTTAATTTTAACATAGCTTTTATATTTAAGAAACTTGGTGCTTCACCCAGCTACCAAAAGGATAGAGTTAACATCACATTTGAGTAATATAAGATGTATGTAGCATAATATATAGCAGAAACAAAGTGTAGGCACTTAAGACCCCAGATTAGAAAATGCTGTACTGCGGTAACTATCCGAATGTGTGCAAACAAGCCTCACTGCAGATTGGCGTAGAAAGTTGATTCCTTCTTAAGCAGAGTATGTCTCAGGCGTGTGTGGAGTCATGAAAGAGCTCTCTCCAAAAGCAGAGATGCAGTAGTACAGCTATTATCACATGTTGTTTTGTATTGTCACACCTTATTTGGGAGTGGTAGCCGGTGCTAGCTCTACTCCAAGTTGGACCTGTTTAAGTTGATGTATATGACTAACTTAGGTTCAATAATTTCAGTGGATCTGAAGAACGCTGTCAAGGAAACACATTTTACATCTTTATTTTTTATTTAACAAAATTTATTACTGTAAATAGAGCATCAAAGTAGTTTACAAAAAAGGCCACACACTGAAGTTGTCAATAAAAGACAAATGTATTCTTAAAAAATCAGAATATAATTGAATACCAGCTCTTAAGCTAAAAACAATTAAAACACATGCTAACTTCTACTTGTCTGGATAGGTTTGTCTGCACAATTTATTTTTTAGTAGACTCCAAAAAGTGTGCAGCCAAGGTGCCTCTCTGATGTCAATGGGCAAAGTTTTCCAAAGTGTAGGTGCTGCCAAGCTAAAGAGAGAGGAAATCTTCCAAGTGTGGAACAAGTATTATGTGGCACTTGTAACAATGCCAGTCCCTCAGATTGAAGCAGTCAAGTGGGCATATATTGAGTGAATGTATAAGTAACTGAAAGTGAAAAATGTTCTGCTCTAGAATTGCTTTAGTAATTTTTCTGTTTCAGAAGTTAGTGATGGCCTGTAGAGTAGGTTATGTTTCTCATGATTTGCGGAACATTCTTTGCTTTTTACTGTAATCGTCTCACTATTTAAGTGCAAAGCATGATTTAGTAGAACTGTACAGCTGCAATTTTAGAGCTTCTACCCTGATTTCAAATGGTGCTGGAATACAGTCATTCCAGCCTTTGCAAGTGTTGCTGAAGTAATTGCTCAGGAATATCAGAGTAAAAATGTGAGTTACTATGTGCTATTTTAACAGTAACTAATTTGAAAGTCTCCTAGGAGATTGGACCATTGCTGGCTAAAAGAAATCCATAAATCCTGCTTGCTGGTAGACATTTGAAACCTGATAGCTTACACTGGCCCGAGTCACTTCTTGTTTTGTAAATTTAGATACTCTTTCTATCTGAACATACTTGATGCTTTTTTCAGGGTCAAGAACTTGAGGTTCCTGTTTTCTAAAAGGTTTCATTTTACATCTTGTCAAGTTGCCTTAAAAGATGAAAGGGCCAGTATTGTTTGCAGATGCTTCTTGCTGAAAATTCAAATGATGCTTGCTGTTAGTAGGACTATGCAAAGACCCAGGCTGCCAAATCCTCAACACGGGGTAATAAGGTTACTGAGGATTAAGAGTCCTATCATTTATAACCATTGATTATTGAACTTTTCCCAATATTTTCTTCTGATCTTTTATATCAACTCTACAAATACTTTGAGACATTATCTTACTCCAACGTATCCAATTCTTAGATAGTGCGAAATGCTTACTGCTTTGCTCACAGCAATTATCCCAGTCCAATCCCAGAATTTACATCCCTTAAGTTTGCAAAAGGCCATTTACAAGCAACTTCCCATTAAGCTCCACCAAATGATGTGAACTTGGAAACACCCTGTACAGAAGTACTCTCAGTTTCTAATGCAGAGATGACTGACCTGTGGCTCTTTAAATGTTATTGGCTTCCAGCTCCCATCAGTTCCAGCCAGCATGGTTAAGTATGGTGGGAGGTGTTATCGAACAGCCTTTGGGGGACTACAGGTTCCTGCTCTATTGAGTTTGGTGTCTGCTACTCCATCCTGTCCACATTTGCAGGCAGTGATTCCGTATGTGCCTTAGACAATCTTTTCTTTGAGTCAAGACTTTTCTCTGAAGTTGCAGGTGTGCCTTGGAGTAGTACAGATAATGTTTTGCTGGCAGTGTTTGTTCCAGACTAGGTGTAGAAAATAGTAGCAATGTTATATCTATCTATCTATCTATCTATCTATCTATCTATCTATACCCCGCCCATCTGGCTGGGTTTCTCCAGCCACTCTGGGTGGCTCCCAACAGAATATTAAAGGCACGATAAAAGATCAAACAAAAACTTCCCTAAACAGGGCTGCTTTCAGATGTCTTCTAAAAGTCAGATAGTTGTTTATTTCCTTGACATCTGATGGGAGGGCATTCCACAAGGTGGGCGCCACTGCCGAGAAAGCTCTCTCCCTGGTTTGTAGTTTATGGCAGGGTTGGGAAACTTGTGGCCATTAAGATGTTGTTGGACCACAACTTTCCTTTAGTTAGTGCACGCATGTCCAAAGTCCTTTTTGGGGGCCTACTAATCTGGCCCCCGTGGCAGTATATTTCAGTCCTAAAAAAAAGCTCAACAACTCTGGTCGGCCCTCATGCATGTTCAGTTCATAAAATCTGGCCCTCTTTGAGAAAAGTTTGGGCACCCCTTAGTTAGTGGGTGATAGTCCAGCAACATTTGGAGGACCAAAGCTTATCTACATCTGGCTTACAGACAAGACCAGTATGGAGCTTAAGGCCAATAAAAAGCTGCTGTTGGCAATGAAAAATGTTCTTCTAGGCATAGGGAGAAAAGTGATGCATATAAGACAACGGTGTGCATGTAGGGGAGAGAATTATGGGAGCTTGTGTAAAATATAGGGAGTGAAGACTACAAAGAGATGTCACTGTTTTGGCAGCAGCATGTGAAAAGGTTTGATACTTTCCATGTCTCCAAACTTGTAAGATAGAAACTAGGTAAACATAGTTAAAACTCCAGTGGCTCTTAGAACCTTATTTAGACTAGCAAAATCATTTAATATTTTTTCCTGTTAAAGCCCAGTTTGGGGTGCACCAAAAACCTCCGTGTGAAATATTTGGGGTAAAGTATTGTCTTTGTAGATGCCGCATGTCCCTAAAGACAGTTGCAGTACATAATTATACTCTTTGTCAGATTCAGTTGTGGACCCACACTGTATCACCTTCTTATCTAATAATCATATTGAAAATAAAGGCCTACTGGGAGACTTTTTAATGTTTTGCAGCATCATTAAAAATTAAGCTTATTTTATGCCCTCTCTGAAAACTTAAAACAAGTGTTGGTAAAAAAAAAAAGTTGATTTAAAAGAAAATGTTTGGGAACAAAACCAATGTTTTGAAACAACAAGCCAGATGAGTGCAACCTTATGTTGCTTTCAACCTGCTGAAACAGTATTTCCTTATGCTCTTTATATTGAGCTTATTTTATTTATTTATTTATTTTAAAAAATTAAAATAAAAAATGTAGAAAGATAATCTAAACTTCTTATTTCTATGTCACAGAAAATACAAAAGCGCAGAGGCCCATTTTCACTGTGTTTTTTTAAAGAAATAAAAAATGCAAATACCTGAGAACAGTGCTTAGACTCAGATAATGTACATTAGCCTTCCTCTTGAGTTTGACGGCAGCTCATTTTGCAAGTTGAGTAAGTCTTGCCTACAGTACAAACATCATAACAATGAAACATTTTATGTTTCTTTAATTTCTCAGCGTCCCTAGAGACAAGCTGTAGGCTGTGCATTGACCACTGCCAATAAATAATATAGGCAAGCACTGGCAAGACAGAGGGGTGTGTGTGGGTGTGAGAAACATGACAGCTCTTTCAGGCTTTCAGTATGGGAATCTGAGTCTGCGTCTGTATACACTCCAGAGGGGAAAAGCTGAAAGATCTGAAAGAGAGTTGTTTGCTTTGTATACAGTTCCCCACCACCATCCCGCTTCACAGTGTTTGTGGACTCATCTTAAGACTATTTTAAAAGGATTATTTGGGTACATGTTTAAGCTACTGTTTTATACATTCATTGGAGTGCTTGCCTTACTTCCACAAGTTGTCTGTTTGCACAAGCAGGCTAGTGTGTCAGCATGGAACTTATAAACCTCAGTCTAGGAAGCATCTTCTTCCGTTATGAAAGTTGCAGTGCTTGATGTTGAGAGCGACTGGTTCCCATATAATGCTGGTCACTTGAATAAGTTGCCCTCATGAGTGAGGAAGGTGATTGGAAAGAACATGTGAAGTGGCCCATGAGCAAGGTCACTCCAATCACTTAAAAAGAAAGAAAGGGAAATTTCGCCAGGAGGTGAAAGAATCTCTAATTTGTCCATGTTTTCTTTTTGTGTGAATGTGTGGTGTGTGTGTGTGAGAGAGAGTGAAAAACCATGTGGATGATTTTCTTTTTTAAACCGTATAATTTTCTTTGGCTGTATCAAGAGAGATGATGATAGAGACATTTCTAATGATGCACCACAAAAGTCATGATTGTGGAATAGGATGTGTTGAGGGCCACAAATATGTGGTCCTAAAAGCAAGTTGAGCAAGCAGGTGGGGATGTGGTCAACAGAACTGCAAGAGGGATGTGAACAGTTAGATCCCAATCTTATTGAGCCCAATTTTTCCCAGCCTGTGTGCGGAGCCATTTCTGGTGCATGATAGCAGGTTGCCGTTCCAAAGTTGCTATGTGACATTTTTTAGCATGCTTGTAGAAACCACATATTTAACATGCTGATTCAGTTTGATATAGTTACAGATAGGTAGCCGTGTTGGTCTGCCATAGTCAAAATAAAAAAATTCCTTCCAGTAGCACCTTAAAGAACTAACTTAGTTGGTCTTTAAGGTGCTACTGGAAGGAATTTTTTTATTTTTTCAGTTTGATATAGTTATGTTAATCTTACTTGAAGGTTTGGTGGAATAATAAGTTCAAAAGTAAAACATTTTCAATGCCATTTTAACCCCTTAAGGCTGTTGCATTACATGAGTAGGAATTGCTGGTATTGATTTCCTGTTGTTTCTTGTTTTTTTTTTCTCCAGGTCAAGCAAATAAAGTGGCTAAGGAAGCAGCCAACAGATGGACTGGTGTGTCTGCATTTGCATTCCTTAGCAACATCCCTGTCCCTTCCTCAAGGAAAAATAAACTCAAGAGAAGAAGCAATCATTCATAAAACTTGCAATTTGTTAGCTCTTACCAGAGCTGCTATACAATTCTTAAATATTATTTAATTGGTAGTGTTTGCCATTGCTCAGGAAAATACTGCACATGAATGCTCCTTCTCATGAATGCATCATTATAAATTTATTTCATGTGTTCTTAACAGCTGGAGTCATTGCCACATATCATTATCATTTTTGTTCAGTTTCAAATCACTGTATATGTTAAGCAAACCCAGTCTGCAAATAACGTGCGCAGTAGGAGAATTTGTTCTTTGCATTTCATTTCTGCAGAGCCTATAACGGGGGGCTTTCTCTGCAAACTAGCAAAGTGCTTGTCTTTCAGCCAGTAAAAGACTGATGCAGGTGAGCCTGGAGGACACAATTGTGCCTTTTAAATTTGATTCCACAGCATATCTTAGATTACAGCAAGCTCTTCTTATTCGTTATCACCAGATATCCACGTTTATGGGGATCAACGGTACCATATAAATGGAATTTTGCACTTCACAACTGCTTCACATGACACCTTGTTATCAGGTCTAAAGCAATTGATGTTTGTCTAAGATTCAGCTGCATCACTTCTTCACCCTGATAAAGTCCAATAGAAAATAAAACATGCACATTCCACTCACTAAATTGATCTATTGAGCATGCATCACAGAAGGTGCAAAATATAACTAAATATGATGGATTGCCTTATCCCACATAAAGTTTTCTTTTATGATTATCTTCCAAAGCCCTTCTCCAGCTGCCCCCAGCCCCCACCTCCAGAAGTTAGGCAGGTGGCTCTTGGAGAATGGCCATTCCACTTTTTGGAATGTCCTTGCCAGGAAAGCTTAGCAGGCATCAACTCTTTGTTTATTTTCATAGACCTTTTAAAACCACCTTCAGAGCAGCAATGCTGAAGGGCAGGATAAAAATAACAAATCTCCTTTTTTGTTTGTTTTTTTGTAGAGCTGCTCTGTTACTCCTCTTTAAGTGTTTGCAAGCAATGCTGTTTTAAGAACTGGATATGTGTTGACTACTAATGTGCCCTGGTCCCCTTCCTTGTGATTTTCCAGTTCTGTTGCAAGATCTGATACCAGTTACCACTTGACAACTCCTGTTGTGGAGAGTTTCCTCCCATCAGATGTCCTGTTGGAGGTTTGAGACTGGTGAAGAATCTCTATGGGTAACATACAGACAAGTCCATGGTAACCAGTGTTAGGTGTTGCAACAGAAAGGCAGAAAAATCACTTTGAGGAAGACCTTGGCATGGAAGGGTAATGTGTAGACTGGCCCTGCTCTTTCACACTGGCAGTGGATCTTCTTTTAAAAAATAAAATAGAAATCCCTGATGATTGAAATTATGGAATGGAACTCTCCGTTCTAAAAACTTTATTTCTTGAAAACAAAAACCATCTTATTTAATGTTTCCCCCCCCCCCGCCCCTATTTTGTCCACAGATAATATCTTTGCAGCAAAATCTTGGGCCAAACGGAAGTTTGCATTTGAAGAGAGCAAAATTGACAAAACATTTGGCATTCCTGAAGACTTTGACTACATCAATTAGAAAGGTTTAGTAAGAATGGCAAGTAATTTAATATTGTTCAAGAGATTTTGTTTTCATTCCGAAGTTTCTTTTTCTTTTACCATTATTTGTATTTTGGTTAATAAAATCTGAAAATACATTGAAAATATATTTTTGCTTTCACTCTGTGACCCAGTAATTTTATCTCATAGAATCATAGAATTGCAGACTTGGAAGGGACCCCAAGGGTCAACTAGTCCAACCACCTGCAATGCAAAATGAGAGCTAATTATAATCAAGTCTATTATTAAGGTAGATGCTATAATGTCCATTTTGCTAGCTGCATTATGTCAGAAAGTGTTGCGACCTATAGGCCAAAAACGTGGGTGTGAGAGAGAAACTGGAAACCGTGTTTTATGCTGGAAATAAATAAGGCAGTGAAATAAATTACATCTGTAATTAAAAGTTTTGGGGGAAGATATGAATGAACAGCTATATTCATTTCATGCAGTGTACTAGATATGCACAAAGAATAGGCAATGCAGTTAATCTCTTGATGGTTTAGTCAGATTTCCTAAGCTATGGTCTAGGATCACTGAGCAATTTTGAAAAACCAGGTAGACCCAAATAAAAGGCATAATGGGGCTGTACATGATCCTGAAGATATTGTTAAAATTTGGGGTGGGGAAACCAGACCCCCCCCATAATCTCTACATTCAGTGAAGGGTTAGAATTTGAGCAAACTCATAAATTCATGAATTCAGCTGTGTTGTTGTAGAAACGAAAGGCTTAAAAAGGCCTTTGATAATGGTAAGTCATCAGGAAAACATCAGACTCTGCCCTTTTTGTTAAGGGCTTAAGAAAGAGCTTGCCAGGGTGACTGGGTGGGTGACAATGCTGGAAGCAGAAGGGGAGTAGTTGTTTTCTCCCAAGTGCTGCTGGGAAGAAGAAGGAGGAAGTGGGGAGAAATCCATGGGAGCCGAAGGGCATGAGCCATGCTGGTTGGCTGAAGCAGGCTGTTACAGAGAGACATGGGGATGACGCTTAGGATGCCTCTGAATCCAAGACTGCACAGCTGGGAAGGACAAGCCCCTTTAGATGTGAATGCTGTGAACTCTCTCTCCATAAACTTCAGGTGTGTATATGTGCGAATAAACCACACCTCCTAAAGACACTGCAGAAACTGCTGTGCCTCATTTTCCCAAAGGAAACCCAAGCCCTGACTGAGTGCCAAGACCACTTGGCAGAGATTCGGGTGGTTTTCCTGGGATAAGCAGAAGAGGCAGTGGATTAGTAAAATGCAGCAATCACAATTCGCTGACAATAGTGCAAAATAGCACAAGTGCTGGAAATTATCCACACACCCACCATGACTTCAGTTTCAGTCATTGTAATATTGTGTTACTTGTTGATGGCCTTTCTACAAGACGTGAAATAAACAGTTGCTACACAGCTGTGGCATCTCCCTCAAGTTCCTGCTTCTCATTCGTTCATTCATTCACAATCCCACGGCAAACAGCACCAGCTGCAGTGACGTCACCTGGCAGCTGCCTTTACCTGCACCTCATCTGGGTCAGCCCTGCTGCATTTCTCCCATTGATGCTACTTTGCTGCCAAAGCTGGCTGGTTTTCACATGCTAGATCTGTGGAAAGTGGTTCTGGTTGGACGTGTGCATACACAGCTCCCAGGCATCCGCCTGTGGACAGAGTGCTGATGTCTACGCACATTTCCCAGTATTTCCCCCTCTTTGCAGCCCTAGTATATGAACCCAGTGGACTTTATGGTGGCAACAAAAACAGAGCAAAATGGAGAGCGGACTGAATGAATGGGGGAAGTCTGCCACCACAAGGCAATCAGCCATCAGGGATCTCTCTCGTTAAAAAAAATTACAGTATTTTTTCTTAATACACCTATCTTTGCATGCTTCGAAATGCAACCTTTTAGCTATTATTGAGAAAAGGGCATCTAATCCTGAAAACCCTCAACAAGTCTCATCTCTCCCATTGACCATCTGCCGTGGCCTTGGACCAGTCAAATGTCTTTCAGCTTCAATCACCCAACTGTAACTTATCTAGCTCTGTTATTGTGAAAAATAAACAATTCAGATTCTTGATTTGCAGTGTGCTTTGTGAAATGATAAATATTAGTAATATATGTGCTTCCTTAAGAGCAAGGAGATGAAAGACACCCAAAACGTAAACAAAGCATAGTACAATATTAACTCCACTGAAACCTTAATAATGCAGTAATTCAAAATATGCATTCTGACCACAAAAACAAAACCATTTTTCCCTGGAAGCTATTTATTTTTTGTCTTCTTTCCCACAACTTAATGTTAACAATATGTTCTGTGCTTTTCAAAAAATCTAACTAGTCACCTGATTTTGATGCAGATGCTAACCCTACCCTGGCACTTACAAGGAAACTTGTTATCAATTTCATATCTTGCTTGAAAACATAAATTTACAAAACCCAGCAAAATGGTCAAAGGGTCAAAGCTAGATGCATCTTTAATTACATTAATCATATCTAACCAAAACACCATAACTATACTGCAGCCTCACCACTTATGAAAATAATCTGTAAAACAATACAGTTTTTAAGCTTGATACAAACACAGACCATAATCCTCCAGTTGGAGCCAGGCTAAAGGTACTATAAAATTCTGTGCAAGAGAACTGTAGAAAGGCTGGTAAAGAATATATATGTTTCCTCTGTTGTGGCTTGGTTGCAGTATCTTCAGTTTTTATCTTACTCATAGGCTTTTTCCTGTTTGACTCTTGCAACTACAAATGTAGGGGGAGGGGAACTAGAGTATCTCCATAATAAGCCCTCCTGCTAAAATTTCATTGTACAATCCTGCTTAACTATATTTTAAAAACGAGAGAGAGAAAATAGAAAAGTGAAAGCAGCCCTAAACATGAAAGTCTACATGTCTTACTCAAGTCCTTTGGACAACTTCTAAAGCTCTAACTTGATTTCTTGTGTTTACAAGGTCCTGTTAATTGTTCAGGTGTGGAGTTTTTTTACAAGCAGTTTATTTAACTCTTTTCATAGTTATTTTTCTTTGAGTTATGCACTGTCTTATTCTTTTGTCAATTTCGTATGAATAAGTTGAACAGCTGCAGCAAAATTATCCTCAAGTCTGTTCGTTAAATAACAAAAGTGTAACTTAAGGTGTAACCGCATAAGTGTCAAATTGATATTTACCTGAAGTTTGAATTTGAAAAGTAAACTAAGACGCATAGAACATGATGTATCCAAAATGATGTGATCTGTTCTTGTGCGGGGGGGGGGGGTAAGTTTGCAGGGCTAATTGGGAGATATTTCATTGGTGCTCTGATATTTTTTTAATCCAAATATTAGTGCTTTTGCATCCCTAAATCAAGTCCTTGCACCGTTGTGGAATATTTAGGGAAGTTTTAAATGTTTGATGTTTTATTGTATTTTTTGTATTTTGTTGGAAGCTTCCCAAAGTGGCTGGGGAAACCCAGCCAGATGGGCGGGGTATAGATATTATTATTATTATTATTATTATTATTATTATTATTATTATATCACTGGGGAATCATTTCGCTTGTCAAAAAGTTCATACACAAAAATATATATTCACCGCTCCTATGTTGCGATAATGTTGATTCCACATGCAGGTTTTTCAGTAAATTTAAAATATTTTTAAAAACTGGTGACTGTCGTTCATGATGATCCACTAACAATATTTACAACTGAATCCCATGTCCTGTGAACAGTATGTACAAGCATAGTTATTATACTTCCAAATGGCTGCCATAAGTATCTATCTAGGGTAAGCGCATATAGTTCACTACTAGTTTGTCATGCTAGGAAAGGAAGTATGGGTATTAAGATGAACTTGTAAAATCCACTTTTTCAGCTTCTTCGTGACAAAAACCAACAGGAAATATAAATGAGTGCCAGATGTGAGAAAAATGCAGCTTTTAGCTGCCCTCTGTTTGGAGCTCTCAGATGTTTTGCCTTTTTGCTGCTTGTTTAACATCTGGTGGTGATGGTTGGCTACAGATGGCCATGTACCAAATTATAACTTGACATGCGGTAAGCTGTTTGTCAGCCGTATCTTGCCAAAGGGATGGTGAGAAATCTACTGCATTTCCAGATATCTGCAGAAAATGAGAAGTAGTGAATTTCTGCTGGATTACCCAATGATTATAAAATTGCCAATTGGTAAATTATTGCCTGAATTCACACCATTTCTTATGTACCTTCTTGGATAGATACTCTGTTTAATTATAATTTGAAGGATTAACTCCATGACCAGATTTAGGAACAGTTACCTGTTCACTTAAGTGCTGAAACAAAGAACTCAGCCAGTTTATCTTCTCATGCAAAGCTGGCAGACTAACTCATGAGACCAGTGTTCCCTTAATGTTCTGTTTGTTACTATTGGGGCGGGGGGAGATTCTTATATGGGTGTCCATTCAACAAACTCTCTACGTGTGAGTGGTTGTGATCAGATCCAGGCTTGTCAATTTGTCATCTTACAGGACAGAGATAAATCATGCATGCAGATTGTGTTTCAGTGTGATGAAATGAGCTAGAGATTTTTTTTGGATGGGGGGTTAAGATAGTCAAAAGTTAGTCAAATAAAGTACAGATACCAAAGATGCTCCTTGTTTAGGATGCCATCAGTGGTCAAGAGCCATCTCTGTGTACCTCTCCATGGCACTGCAAAGTGTTAATGATCATAAAAGTAGAAGGTAAAGGACCCCGGACAGTTAAGTCCAGTCAAAGGTGTCTGGGGTTGCAGTGCTCATCTCGCTTTCAGGCCGAGGGAGCCAGTGTTTGTCCACAGACAGCTTTCTGGGTCATGTGGCCAGCATGACTAAACCGCTTCTGGTGCAGTAGAACACTGTGACGCACAGAAATGCCATTTACCTTCCCGTAGCAGCCGTACCTAGTTATCTACTTGCGCTGGTGTGCTTTTGAGCTGCTAGGTTGGCAGGAGCTGGGACAGAGCAATGGGAGCTCACTCCGTCACGGGGATTCAAACTGCCGACCTTCTGATCGGCAAGCCCAAGAGGCTCAGTGGTTTAGATCACAGCACCACACGCTCCCTAGTTAGGGATCGTAAACTAACTAGAGCTCTCTGGACCACGTTTGATTCAGTAGGTGTGGTTAGTGATAACTACCCCACACGTCTGCTGATAAAATAGGTTTCTGAAAGGATCATAAAGAGAAAGAAAAATACTATCTTGGCTTACCACGTCTGCTCATGTTTTATACATAGTTACAGTTCTTTCAGTGTCCCACCTGTCCCTGGAAAAACGTAATATTTGTCCTGGGATATTGCAATGGCACTTTCCATTTTCACAGCAGCAGACTTTTCAGCTGATATGGTCACAGAAACGGTTTCTGGGAAGCTGCAGGTGCATATGGATTCCAGGTAGCACATCATGTTATCCATAAAAAAATACATTCCTGATGCAAGAATGCTTCACATGGAGATGAGCGTGGATGTGGAAAATCCTCAGATACTTTCACACCTGGTTCGGAGTTGGTCAAATCACTAGAATCAGATTCTTATTGACTTATAATAGGTTCTTCAGTTGATGGAGTTACAGTGCAGTTGAGGCAATAAGTTCAGAAACAGCTAATATGTTGCAAATACTGGTCTTTTAAAAATACATTTTGTCAAGTACTGTAAGCAGCACACGTCTTAATTATAAATTGCTTCATTTATAAACATCAGTAGTAAATAAAGGTTATGTAAACTTCAAAACATGAGTGTTCTTACAAATTCTCTACATGCTGTTCTTAATGTGCCAACGTTAAGTTTGTATAAGTACAAACCAGATATAAGTTTACTAGGATGACATTTACAATGTTTTAACAATTTATATTTTTACACGGTGTAATATGTCATGTATTGTTGTTCATCTGAGGTTGTATTTACCTAATTTTAAGACCTGCTAAGGAACGGATGATTGTTACTATGTGCTGATATGTAAAACCACAGAATTCAGAGAGGGTGTACTTTCTTTTTTCCCTGACTGCATATCTACACACACGAAGAAATAACAGTCAAAAAACAAAAACAAAACCCTCATATACCCGCATATATACACAAACATACAAGAATTTAATCTCACATATTTCATTGTCTTTAGGACACACTAGAATTCCTGTCTGCTTCATCTACCTCATGTTTCACCCAAATCCCTTTCTTTTCTCTTATCTAGTGATATGAAACGCTAATTAACACTCTTTCATCTGACCAGTTCTTGTTGGAAAAAATCTTACTAATGATGGATAGAGGGCTGTTTATGGGGAACAAATGGATGTTGCCCTCCAGTCAGCATCTTGCAGATAGAGAAATCCCACTAGTAAGTCATGAGTGAGAGTTTATTGGAGCCTTAAAAGTTCCTTACTACTTAGCTCCATATGTGTTCCCCACATCAAGGTTACAGTCCTTAACTGTATCCAAATGTCCCAAGTATCAAATGTTTGATTAGAGATTGCCCTCTTGCTCCCTAAATTACATATGTTTAACTTGAATATTTCCATAAAACATTAAGCTCTTTTTGATTCTTCTCTGTATGTTAAGAAAGCACAGACCTCACTTAACAGCATTAAGCCTAAACATAGTAAATTGCTAAAAAGATTATTTCCAGTTGTGGTTTACAGGTTTAGCACTCTTTCTTTGTGTGAGCTGTGAATCCTGCATCGGTGTGGGCAAGAACCCTAATCCTTATTTTTAAGCATGAAAGATGGTCATTCTCTTGTTATAAATAATGCTTACTAGGAAATTGTCCCCTCGTTTTAAAATACATGACTGTTGTATCTGTCAGTTGAATAACTATTACTCGCTAAAGCATTTCATTATTTCCTGATTTTCAATAATTGCAAGGATGGTGAATATATGTGTATACAGGTGATTACATTTTTTTCAGCAGTAATTTTTTTTTTAAAAAAACAAAAAAGTAGATTATTTGGCTCCACGGTAGAAGGCTGATGCTAATAGGCAAAAATGCCATTTTAATGGCACATTTTGAATAGGAAAACCACAGGTTTTGTTATGTAATATGGCAAAGAATTGGTAGATGCAGGCATATACAGGTTTTGGCTGTAAACTCCCCCCCCCCCCCATCACTAGGCAGAAAGAAAAATAAGACATTATTACACAGTTTCTGTTTGGGCCTCTCTCTCTTTTTGCTATTTTACTTTAAAAGGCTGTCTTTTCCATTAGAAGATATTCCCATACATCTCAAGGAATCCTTCAGAGTAAGTTATTGCCTGGCGCTCCATTGCTGCCTGAGCCATATCTGCGCTTTGCCAATGAGTGCCCTCTTTCCGTTTTTCTCCCAAGTGGCTCACTGCTGTTGGAAGTGGCAGTACTAGATCTGTCAGTCCTGACTCAGCTTGCGGTGCACATTTATTCCATCTTGACCCTATTTGCACTATAGATTTAAAGTGGTATCATGCCACTTTGAACAGCCAACAGATCCAGGCCGCAGTTGTTTCTTGCAGTTGCTGAGAGTTGTTTGGAGACCCCTTTTTGACCTCACAGAGCTGCATCACAAAATTGGGGAAAGTGTGAATTTCTGAAGTTGGCTGCACTGCATGTCCTGTTTTGGTACACGCAGATTAGGTAGGCACACATGACATTGCAAACTGAACCAAGTTTCTTCCCCATCCCTAGGGCCTCTGCTGCTGCAGACAACATTCACCCTCATAATTTCCACCACTGTTGTGGGTTTCCATTACGGACAACCCAAATTCTTTTTTCTGTATGAAGCCTTAATAATCTCTGAGTGATGGACTAGCCTGTCCGTGATATCCCTGCTTCCTTTCCTGTCTAAAGCAGTCTGGGTCAGGCACAGTGAGGTGACCATCTGAAGTAGTGGATGCTGGGTGGCAAACAGCAGTGAGTTGTTGGAGCTGTTTGCCGTGCAGTTTGCCCTGTGCCTGCTAAGGTAGTTTGCTGCTCTCAAATATGATGGAAATTGCTGTCTGCTCACCAGTGTTTCAAAGTCTAACTGGGGGCTGAACACTGAGTGTGGGGCGCTGTCTTGTCCTTCATTTTGGGCAGTAAAATTTAATTATTGGGCTGGCCCTAGGCTAGGAAAGTAGGACATCCAAGGACTGCAGAACATTATCAATGTCCCTCTAACTCTGAGAGGGCTTTCAAAAGCAGCTTTACCAGATAATGTTTGGGATCTACTGTTCAAAGGAGAAGAAAAGCCTCTTGCTGGGCATGCTTTCAAGTAGCTCTTTGGATCCCGGCCTCTGTATGTTTTTGTTTCAGTTTCACTAATTATTTCCCTCTGTGCTGTTAGGCTGAGGTCTTCTCGTTTACCGTTCCCCATGGTCCACAGGGATGATAAGTTTTTTAAGTACCTTTCGAAGGCTTGTTTTCTTGCTAGCAGAGAGTCTTTGAAATATATTACAGGCTGAAGAATTCTGAGGCTATGTAATTTCAGCTCTATATTTCTACACAAGTACACTGGCCTTATAGCACCATGTCTCTGAAACTGCTCCTTACAGTTTCTCTCAGTGTTATAGAGGGGCTTCGGATTCCTCCCGGGACAGGGTGGGGCAGGGGGAGGAATAAAAACAAAGGCCTCACCAACCCTGTCAATCTTTCCTCTCAGACTGCAATGTCAGTGCTCTTAACTCCCAACAAGTCCAGGCACGTTACAGCTGGTATTTTGGTCATGATCTTGACTTGACTTATTTAGTGTGTCGAACATAGCACTAGGCCTGTGGGGCTTTGATGACGACTGGATGTAATGTGCTTAGTCTTGTGTCAAGCCTCGAAGTCAGACTGCTGTCTGACCTTACCCAAGAGAAGGTTACCAATATCATGGCAACCCCAGCAACTCAGTCATAACATTTCTACAGCTGTCTGGAGAATATAGTAGTTCCCTTGCCATACCTTTGGTGTTTGTGCGTATGTTTGCACATATGTATATGTGTGTGTTTATATAGATTGTGTGTGTACTTCTATTTATTATAAAGACGTGACGTCTCCACCAGCTTTAATCTCATTCTGGAAGTGTGCATGCTGGATTCTTTCTCCAGTCTTAAGCATAAAGTTGATGAGCATCTTTCTCTTTCAGCATACAGTCATACCTCGGGTTGAATATACGAAGCGCGTTACTTCCGGGTTTTGCTGCTCACACATGCACAGATGCTCAAAATGACATCATGCGCAGAAGCGGTGAAAAGTGATGTGCGTGTGTGCAGACATGCTGTCGCTAGTTACATTTGCTTCTGGATGCGAACGGGGCTTTGGAACGGATCCTGTTCGCATCCTGAGGTACCACTGTAGTTCATAGAAGAGAATAGCACTTTCTAGTTTGTTGTCAGGGACCAAGCATCCCTTCCATACTGAAGTTGCAAAGCCAGGAACTGTGGTCTGAAGAAGAAACAGTTCAAGGATGGCAAGAGAGGGAGAAGTTCGGGAACATAAAGCAGGGCTGGGAAACCTTTTTATTCTGTGTGAGGAACCTTCCATTGGTGGGTGGGGCCAGAGGCAAACATGGGTGGAGCTATGAATCTGAATTTTGCACAGTAGGTTACATTTGGTCAGAGGTTTCTGCACCCACATCTCCATCCAGGCAAGCAAAATATTTTTGGGAATTCCCCCCCTCACTCATATAATACTGTTTACTGTAATCTTTGTTTTTATTGTACTGTATTGTTCAATATTTTCATCTGTTAAGTAGACTGGTGATGAATTTAAAGCAAACAAATGGACAGATCACAGGTCAGTCTGGCAGAAGCACATGAAGAGGAGGCAGAGCGGGGCTGGTGAGGGGGCTGGCCTGGAGGGAGTCCTGGAGGGCCTCATGAGGCTCTTAGACCTCAGGTTCCCCACTCCTAATACAGAGCATGTCAGCTAGGCTGCTGCAATGCCTTCTTTGTGGGGCTACCTTTGAGGTTGGTCTGGAGGTTGCTGTCGGTACAGAACATGGCTGCTAGGTTGCCTGAGGGGGTAAACTACTAGCACATAACACTTTGTTTGTGGGACTTCCACTGCTTACCAATCTTCTACGAAATCAAATTCAAGGTTTTGGTACTGACATATGAGACTTGCAGGTATGGGGCGGTATATAAATTCAATATAATAATAATAATAATAATAATAATAATAATAATAATAAATAAAGTAGGCCCTATACACCTCAGGACTAGGTTACTTGAGAGACTGTCTTATCCTTTATATACTCAGTATGTCACTTTGTTCTGCAGGAGAGTTTATCCTTAAAGTCCCCAAAATATTAGGTCTACTCCACAATATCTTGGAGCAGAGCTTTCTGCGACTGCCCCTCTTCTGTCCATTTGACCCTTCCCTGTCCAAGTTAAAATGTACTTTTTGTCAGTACTTATGTTTCTCTCTCTGCATGTGTCAGCCCTGGGCATGTGCCCCTACTGTTTCCCTCCCTCCCTCCCAAAAAAACCCCCTGAATTTAGTTATTCATAAAATTTAAAGACCATTGATCTGCCTGAGAAATATTTATTTCAGAGGAAAACATGCACATTTCAAACAAAATAGTGAGGAACTCTACAATGTCTGTGTTGGTATAGTTACAGGTAGGTAGCCGTGATGATCTGCCATAGTCGAAACAAAATAAAAAAATTCCTTCCAGTAGCACCTTAGAGACCAACTAAGTTTGTTATTGGTATGAGTTTTTGTGTGCATGCACACTTCTTCACACGGAAGCTCATACGAATAACAAACTTAGTTGGTCTCTAAAGTGCTACTGGAAGGAATTTTTTTACTGTGTTGGTATACTTACAGGTTCTGAATTCTAGGTCTGGGGCTAAATTGTGATAAAAGGCTCACAAAGGTTTAATCTGTAGTTCACTCACTACTTGATTATTTTCATACAATGCCTGGAGAAGTAGCTGTGCCCCATTAGCAGGAATTGGAGTCTGCTGTATGAGAAGAGAACATATGTCTTGAATCAGCAGCAAGGGAATGCTTGCAGCTGTATTATGTTTTCCACTGAAGCTTACCTACCTCCTCTAACAATCAGTTTATAAGAAATTCTGGCATCAGGGTAAAGATATAAATATATCTAATTAAAAATGAATTGCTGTGTATGTAACCAGTAAAAGAGAGGTGGCTAGAATTAGTCAGAAAAGCTTAAGCATATTAAACATGTAGTGCATTTTTATATTTGGGGATAAACAAACTTCTTATCTGTCAATTGTACCTAACAAAGCTGAGGAAGGAAAGTAGCGTTCACAATTATTTGCTGAAGTGAATATCAATTTGAAAAATATGCATTTTGATGAGACACTGGGCAAATATTGACGCATACTACAACATAACTCGCAGACAAAATGAGGCAGGAGCAAAATTACTTGCTCTAGCAAGCAAAAAAGAAGCAGCAAATGTTTAGGTCCAAGATGTAGTCAGAATCACCTATAATGCTGAATTTAATTCCAAAAGTTAATATAAAAAGGTGGGATTGTGTATGGAAAGAGTAAGTGTTAGATTTTTATAAATATGCTTAAATGTGTATCTGAAGGTTAACAGATAGAGAACAGATGTTACATTTCCCTTTGATCAATTATTTATGGATATATAAGGAGGAGATGCAAAATGCACACATGCATAATAAAGCTTACAAGTTTATTGGTAGTATTCATTTAAAACTAAAAAAACAATTCTTTTTTTAAAAATGGTGTGTGGTTAATTAGTTTGCATGTAGGAAGGACTATAGCTCAGTGGTAAAGCACATTGCTTGCATTCACAAGATTAAATCCCGCAGCATCTCCAGAAACGAATTAAACCGTTTAAATTCCTAGAGTGCTGGTGCCACTTCAGTTGACTACACTGTGCAAGAAGGATTGATTGTAAGGCATTTTCCTAAGTTCCTAGTCAGCACCAGGTTTTATATACCGTATGCTGCTAATCGCCCAGTGTGTCTAAGATACTATGAAACTGTTCCTCTATAGAGATAATATGAGCCACATACTGAATCAGACCCTTGGTCCTTTTAGCCGAGTACAGGGCTGATTGGTATTTCCCAGTTTTGTTATCCTAGATCCATTTTTAACTGCAGATTGAAACAGGGATCCTTTCAAAATACGTGCAATTCCCTTGAGATATAGTACCCCCTACCACAACTCATATTCTGTATGAGGAGTTTGTTGGCAACTGTCTGCACCTTGAACCAACAAGGAATATATAGCTGCACATTCCACTGATGTTTTTATAGTATCTACTATTGCATATGGATTCTGATTCTGGGGGTAAATTAATATCTGGGTTTGGAACATGCTCCTGAATGGGAGTAATGAACAAATTCACTCATTTTCCTGTAACACTGGGTTCCTCAAGCACCTACTTGGTCACTGAGAGAACAGGATATTGGATTAGATGGGCCACTGGCCTGATTCAGCAGATTCTTTATCTTCTTACGTTAGCCCAACATTCGAACCGCTCCATCATTCTGTTTCTTCCAATATAATTTTGCAATGAGGTTAGACAACCCTGTTTATTTGTTTTTGTTTTTGTTTTGTTTTTTGCCTCTGCAGAGAATAGCTCCAAAGTTGTAATATCATGCTGCTTAATTGAACTGTTATGCAACTTACTCAAAGGAGTTGCTTACATACATAAAATAAATGCAAAATGCAATAAAATGATAAGCTGGAACATCAGGCAGCAAGGATCAACAAATTGAACCAAATTCAGTATGCAGGTGGGCAAAATTAAGCAGACTCACCAAAGGCTCATTAAGACCAAAGGGGGGGGGGAGAGACTCTTACAACCTTTTCAAAATATGCAAATAGTCTCCCATCACAGTGGGGATCACTAGTTATGTAACCTTTGGGGAAATTATTTTAAAATCTCTGGTCCTGGTGGTAGATATTCTAATCAAATGTACGGGGAGTACACACACAGTAGAGCCTGATTCGAATTTAAATACTGCAAGGATAACACTGATAACTGTTTTTCATGATCCCACATGGCAATGCGGGCCCTCAGATTGAAAATGACCCACCACCCCGATCTAGGAGAGAAACCCTTGGCTTCAAACTTGCTTCAATAAGAGATATTTTAACCCATTCTATGACAGACATATTTATGTCTTAGGTTTTTATACCTGCATCAACTCTGTGTTGTCTGGATCCAGTATGCATTGGTTCCACCTTTATGTGCTTAGCCATAGCATCCAATATTTGTCCAGGGCAAAAGGAGCAATAGCATTCCTGCATACAGTTAGAGAAATATACAGTTGGGTTGCAAAAAAGAAAGAATAGGTATTTTCAATCTTACCTGCTTAATGTTTGCTGAGACATTATGCCAAAGTACCTGCACAGAGCTCTTAGTTGGGTTTTTGTTTGTCTCATTTTAAAAAAACAACCACAGTCAAGAATTAAACTAATGGTTTGTAACAACAACAAATAGATTTTCAGGGCAGACATGGCAGTCAGTAAGGTTTCCAAACCTTACTGTCTTTTTAATGGAACTCTTTAAACACTGCTGCATTTATAGCAATATCACAACTGTTTCTCTTGCTCTTCTGGTTTTATAGAAGAACATTAAAAAGAAACAATTGTTTTGACTTCCAGGCTCCCTGTTGAATAAAATGTCCGTGTGGCATGCTAAGCATTATGAATATGGCTCTTTTTAGGAACAGAAGCTGCATGTCTAATCCTCCAGCGCTGTGTTAAAGATCGACTGTTTCTGTCCCAGCTGCTGGTTTTCAACTGTCGACAAGAAATGCAAGTGAATAGGCTCAGGAGTTCTGGGCCTGTGCTAATGTGCATATAACTGCAAGATGGCTGAAATGAAAGGAGATGGGGGGAAAAGAATGCAATGTATTAGAAACGTCATACATATTTGAATACCTCCTGCTTAGATTATTTAAAATTACAAGCTTGTTTGTTTTGAGATCCTTGTGAAAGAATATGTTTCCCCCTACGCGTAAATCCATGGGAGTGAGGAAAAGTTAGAATTCTTAACTAGATGACAAGCAAAATCTTCTTATTTATTTTTTACTGTCCTTGTTCCTCAGTGAAATAGGCAAGCTGGCCTTTTCAGCCTCAGTAAAAACTTTGAAGCAGTCCTTCTCCCTTATCTTTGTTATGGCTGCAGTAGCCAAAGCCAATGTGGTTAGTGAGCTCCAGTGTGAGAATTCCTTGTTACCTGGAAGGTCTGATGCAAGATCATAACACCACTCAGCAGGTGGCCTTGACTGGTCCTTATCCCTCGGCCAACCAGAATTATTTCCAGAATTACTGTAAAGGTAAAAGGAGGAATATGGAGGAATGGTGGAATAGAAATAAGACAGGAACAAAGTTAGACTACAATCCTATGCATACTTACCTGGGAGCACGCCTCATTTAGCATTGTGGTATATACTTCTGACTAAACCTGGATAGGATTACTGAGTTACGGTACCATGAACCTTTGTACATTACTTCAGCTTCCTCCAATATGAATCTTTGTAAGTTTTTAGATACAGTGAAATAAATGTTTTTATACGCAGTGCTGGAAAGGTTTCTCCACTAATGTATACGTGGGCCAAACTCGATATGATGTTGAAGACGCATGAGTGCATCTTCTGACATCTCTGTGTATGGCTAAAAGCAGCTCTGTTATTTGAATAGGGACTATGGCATTGGAAGTGGGTCTAATCGTTTTCTTCTACACTAATTCCCCAATGCCTATTGCACCCCTATGTTGTTTGCCCCTTCTTAAGCTTTTGGGGATGCATTCATATATCGTCCATGTCAGATCTAGTTTAACCCTAAGACTACCAGGTTTTGTTTTTGTTTTGTTTTGTTGTGATGAAGTAGTAGACTGAGATTCCTGCATTGCAGGGGGTTGGACTAGATGACCCTTGGGGTCCCTTCCAAATCTACGATTCTATGGCTGCATCTCATAAAAGCTCATTTCACAATACGTTATTCAATCTTTAAGCTGCCATGGGACACTTTGCAACAATCTAGCACCTCATCTAGAATTCTGGAATGAATAAGGAGTATTATTATTTTTTAAAAAAAAAGACAATTCAAGCTTGGATTTGTTTAATTTCTTAGCAGAAACAGAACTCTTAATTAAATCCAGCAAGAAACTTTATCCAGTCTTACCTGTCAGTTCTTGAGAGTCTTTTTGGACCTACGTCTTACAGGGTTCACTTCAGTTCCATGCTTATTGTTGCTGTATTTAAAAGTGCTGTGAGATCATTTATGACTTCAGGGAATCCATCCAGCTTCATTGTCTTGGAAGATTTCAAAGCTTTGCATTCAGTTTTAAATGCCTTTTTAAAGCACGGACAATGCTCAAACAGGCTTCCCAAAACTCAACGAAGCTTACAAAGGTTGGAACGCTGTTATAACGCAGTAGGCCTGAGAGGAGGGGACTCCAAAATTATGCTTTGGATAAGTATCTGTGGTACGTAAGTAGAGGACTACTTATGCTTAACAATGTAGATTGAGCAGAAAGAAAAACACATGGTGTGTTCGTATCAGCATTTTCTTCTAATAATCAAATTATGCCACATTAGCAATCGGTCAGATTGCTGCTGTTTTCTCAAATGTGTCAGCAGCGACTATAGAGAAAGGGAACACCTAGCCTGGGAACATCAAAAGGACTGATACACACAAGGACATCTCCACTGTGAACAGGACAGTTTGTCTTCCTTGGCCCTGAACAGTGGCCTTGCATGAGTTGTTAGGAGCATCAGCGATACCACCATACTGGATATTGACACATTAAAGGGGTGACATTAAAGTAAATTGACATTAAAGGGGTTTCAGTGTGTGTGTTGTTCGATGAAGAGTGGTATTCACAGGAGTATTATAGGCTTTAAGTTTCACCTGTTATGCTCAACAATATATACTCCCTTGCTTTTTCATACCTGACACATCGTGCAATTATTAGCGAAACGGCAAGCAAACGTTCACCTCAGGATGAAAAGAGCAAGCTTTAATTGTCGATTTCAGGAATGACCAGGCTCTTTAAGAGTATGGCTGACTCAAATATTTCCAGTTGGACTGGTCAGCTTTCCAGGCAATGACAGATGCCATGTAAGCATTGTGTATAAAACATGACTCAGTGGTTAGTGAACTGGGGGTTACTTAAGGGGTGGAAAGTTCATCTTGTAATTCAACAGGAAGTCACACCTGAGTTCTTAAAGGCTCGCCCAATGCTGTATGCTTTGCAGGAGGCAAAAGGCAAGCAGATAACTTTTTGCAAGCAGAAGGCGTCGTTTTTTCCAGTGCCTACAGTGAGTAGGCAGCCCTCGATGCGTGTGCAAGTAGGTATGTGTACCAAAGCAAGATAATATGGTCTGAATCTAGGAAGATTATAAAATTGCAGTGAATTCATTCTTAGCTGTCAAACAGTACAGTGGTACCTCAGGTTAAGTATTTAATTCATTCCAGAGGTCTGTTCTTAACCTGAAACTGCTCTTAACCTGAAGCACTACTTTAGCTAATGGGGCTTCCTGCTGTTGCTGTGCCGCCGGAGCCCAATTTCTGTTCTTCTGCAAATCAGAACTTTCTTACTCCTAAATCTTCAAGTGAAAACTGTTATTTCTCCCAAATACTTCGGGGGTTGCCAGTTGTTTTAGCTGCTTTCCTGTGATGTTACTGACTGCATGTCTCTTTGGCTCTGGGTTTGTGTGGCACGTCAGCCGATTTTATTGTTGTTGTTTTGGAATGTGATGTAAATTGAATGCAAACATGGGGTATATGCTTTTCAGTAAACATAAATGCACGACTGTCTACTGGCCATTAGTGTGAGTATACCACATAATTAGAGGTCTGGCCCCACCCCAACCTATGTGAGTGCTTCAATCACACACTGAAATCATGTCCCGGGTGTTTTGAAATTTAATACTAGGTGTAAGTGGCTGCCATTGGTACTGCAATTCATAGAGACTCCCCTCTTCTGCTGTGATCTCAGTAAAAAATCCCCAATAGCAATTGGCATCAGGAAAAATTATGTCATTGGGAGCCCCCTCCCATTCTAATTGCCACTCTGGGGGTGTTGGTGGTAACAGTATAGCAGCTGATGATCCCTTGGGGGTCCCCATGCTTAAGTATTTCATTTCAAAACACCCAGGCCATGATTGCTAATCAGATTGTTAAAGTAGCATGTAGTTAGGCTCTCAGAGAGATGTGGAGTTACGTAATGGGGAAGTGACTCTTGCATTGCTGCAGGTGCATACAAATTGAGACACTGTTTTAGGCTGGGGGAAAGTGATTAGCCTGCAGGCTGTGCCTTGCTTGATTAAGTTAAGTCTCCACAATCAGTCAGGGGAATCCCCGATACTGGATGGAAACAGCCATATGTTTGATGCACGTTACTCTGCAGAAAGCAAAGTGCTCCCTGTGCTCCCTGACTAAACCCTGAAACAGAACTATATTTTTAAATATACAGAATGTTCACAATACACAGCACAAACAATTTATTTTGTCAAGTAATGGGTGCATTTAAAGAAGGGAAATAGAGCTTTTATATATGCTTTTCTAAGGAAAAGCAATATTATTACAGTCGTACCTCGGGTTACATACGCTTCAGGTTACAGACCTGAACCCAGAAATAGTACCTCGGGTCAAGAACTTTGCTTCAGGATGAGAACAGATATTGTGCACTGGCGGCACGGTGGCAGCAGGAGGCCCCATTAGCTAAAGTGGTGCTTCAGGTTAAGAACAGCTTCAGGTTAAGAACGGACCTCCAGAACGAATTAAGTACTTAACCCGAGGTACCACTGTATTTAAAAAACAACAACACATTTCTAAACACCTAATTGTATGACTGCCCCTCTATTTCTTTCTATCCTTTGCATTTTAAAAATGGCAAATGCACACAAAAATAGAATCATATGAACTACTTTCTGCAAAGCTTTGATACACATATATGTAACAAAAGGAGTCTAAGAAATACATAAAAATACTACATAATTGTGCAGTGTATAGAAAAGAAACCACAATTCTAATATATCTTGGCAGAAGAAACAATAATTGCTTTTTAAAAAAAGAATCGCTCTTGCTCTCTCCCTTCTCTCTGCATCTTTTGGGGCTGCTTTCTGACAAAGTATTCTTCTGCTTAAAAAAAACAACAGAAAGGGAAAACTAAGCACCCCTTTATCTCTTTGCACGTACTCAGGGCGTGCCTTTTTAAGTGAACAGAAATTAGTTTAAAGTTTTTGAATGCTGAATTTAAAGCAACTGTGAACCAGCAATTATCCGTGATCTAAGAAAGGGTGGGGCTCACTGTTTGCTGAAGAGGGCAAGTGGAACTTCACGTTGGGAGCTTGCTCACCTACCTCTGCGTTTCAGAGCTTGTTTCTGGCTTTAACATTGTGGAGTTCACGGATCAGGGGTTGAGAACTTCAAGGGTGGGGCTCCCTAGGCCTCCCTGTCTGACCTTGGAGACTCTTCCCTAAGCCATATCCATCACTGGTCCTGCTCCCACACCCTCCTCAAGTGCTTCTGCCTGGCTGGAATGTGGCCTTGAACTGGGACAATGTCTCTTGCTTGTCTGAATTGAGGGGTTTTGTGTGTGTGTGTGTGTGTGTGTGTGTGTGTGTGTGTGTGTGTAAACACTGCCTTTGGTGAAGCTGGAATGTAGCCCATTTTTGCCTCTGGCCTCACCTACCCCTGACATGCAGGTAGGGTGGGGTCAGCCCAGAAATTCCCCCTTGAGGGAATGCAGCCCTGAGGCTGGAAAAAAAAATAATCCCTACCCTAATCTTGGAGGAATAAGAGATTATGTGAGGCGATGGAAAGGGATAAAGCAGGGATCAGCAAACTTTTCCAGCAGAGGGCCAGTCCACTGTCCCTCAGACCTTGTGGGGGGCTGGACTATATTTTTTTTTGGGGGGGGGAATGAACAAATTCCTTTGCCCCACAAACAACCCAGAGATGCATTTAAATAAAAGCACACATTCTACTCATGTAAAAACACCAGGCAGGCTTCACAAATAACCCATAGATGCATTTTAAATAAAAGAACACATTCTACTCATGTAAAAACACGCTGATTACCGGACCATCTGTGGGCCAGATTTAGAAGGCAATTGGGCTAGATCCGGCCCCCAGGCCTTAATTTGCCTACCCATGGAATAAAGAGACAATTCCATCCACGTGCAAGACTGCTAGGAGGAAAGCAAGCCTCAAACTGGGAGTAAATTGGCCTATTCTTTGGGGTGTGTGTGTGTGTGAAGCACAACATTCAATTAAAATATCCCATTAATATTTTCCCCCTCTAGTTTTAATTCTGCTTTGACCACAAAGTTGGTATGAAGATGGAACAACCACAAGAGCCCACCTTTTAAATAATATTTCATTTGTACTTGACACCAGGGTGCTGTCGAAGCCTAACCTACTGAAATGCCACCTCTTTGCTGCTGTTGTTTTCAAATGAGTGCAGTATCTTTGCTGACATAGACTAGGTGTTTTTGTTTTTCAGGTTTTGAAAGTTATAAAATTTGTGAGCTGAATTTGTAGGAGGCGTTATAATATTACTATTATTATTTTATTGGTGTGAGTTTTGATCACCTATGAAACGGAATAATGCCCAGCAAGGCAAATGTTTGCTGCAGAACTGCTGTCACTGAGCAATGCCTCTAATGTGTTGTTTGCACTTGGTATTTGCATTCTAAACAGCCAATACCTCACTCTGAACTCAGCAATACTTTGTTTTAAATTTGTATAATATTGGCATGCGTGTGGGTAGATGATTTATCAACTAGGGAAAATGTTTCTTAACGCTCATAATGTTCTCAAAAAACTCTTCCTGTGCACCTTGTAGAGATAAAGAGGTAGCAACATATTATCTGGAGCCAGTTAAGATTCAGATACATTGTTTTGTGTTTGGGTGTTGCAGCAAAAATATAAGCGTGTGTCGTGTGGTACCTCAAGAAGGCAGACACTTTTGTGGACGGGATGCACAGTGTAGTCTTTTAAGCTGCAACAAGACCCTCTACAGTGGTACCTCGGGTTAAGTACTTAATTTGTTCCAGAGGTCTGTTCTTAACCTGAAACTGTGCTTAACCTGAATCACCACTTTAGCTAATGGGGCCTCCTGCTGCTGCCGCTGCCAGAGCACGATTTCTGTTCTCATCCTGAAGCAAAGTTCTTAACCTGAAGCACTATTTCTGGGTTTGGGGAGTCTGTATCCGGAAGTGAATGTAACCTGAAGCGTATGAAACCCGAGGTACCACTGTACTTTGTTGTGTTCCAACATCAGAATATGAAGGGGGACCCTCATGAAATCAAACTGGAAAGTCCTTCTCATCTAGAATCAGAAGTTATGTGTCTCATGAGATTCACACTGCATCTGTAATTGGAGAGCCAGTGTGGCCCAGGGGTTAACGTGCTGGACAAAGAAAGACTTGGCAGATGACCGCATGCACACCATACATTTAAAGCACATTGACCGTTCCTGTCCCCCACATGGGAACTCTAGTTTCAGGGCACTGGGAATTGTAGCTCTTTGGGGATAAACTACAATTCCCCCCCCAAAAAAAAATTGTGTGTGTGAAATGTATGGCATGCATGCAGCCTAACCCTCAGCCATGGGAACTCGCTCTGGTCTCGGACCAGTTTCTCAGACGCATATTTCATCGAATGACTGTGCTTATAAAATGGTTGGCAGGGCTGGAGAACCACGTCAAGCCACCCAGAGGTCCTGAGAGGACAACAAATAAACAATCGTAAATGCTTCTGGGGTCAAATAACTTGAGTATGGTTCTGGAGTCATCATGACTGGCGGGAATTTCCTCCCCAGCCCTGTTTGGGGGGGGGTGCCTGCTCTGGAGGGGCTTCCGTTCTTCTGGCGCAGAGCAGGGGCTTCAAGCTGTGGCCCGCACCGTCTGCCGAGGGCCTTCCCCGCTCTCTCCTGTTTTCCCCTCGTGCGCATCGGCCTGGCTCGCTTTCCCATGTGCTCTGGGGAAAGAGTAGCGCCTCCTCCTCCTCCCCCCGCGGGGCGGAGCCCAGCGCGAGGAGGGGAAAGCTGCCTTCTCATTGACCATGTCCCACCCCGCGCCTCGCCGCGCTCTCTTCCTCCCTATCTGTGTCGCACACGCGCGCGCAGCAGAGGGAGGCGGCGGCCGCCACCGCAGCAGCAGCAGCAACAGCTGTAGCTCGGCCAGCCAGCTCCGAGCCTGAGCGCAGAGCAGAGGCGAGGCGAGGCGAGCGAGCCGAGACCAGGCAGCATGGCGGGGCTGCGCTACCCGCCGCAAAGCAGCTACTGCCGCGCGGCCACGGCCATGAACCTCCTGCTCGGCGTCTTTCAGGTCCTCTTGCCCTGCTTTCGCCCGGGGGAAGCGCAGGGCCAAGGTAAGAATGAATGGCTGGAAGAGGCCGCCAGCTTGGAAAGGAGAGGGGGGCTTTTTGCAAAGTGGCGCTGAGGTAAAACGGGGCTGGGAGGTCGCTTCGGGAAGGGAGACCCCCCCCACGAGCCGCCCTCCCCATCCTGCCTTTGTGCAGCGGCTCTGCCCTGCCGCCTTAATGGTTCCCAGCCCCGCTGAGGCGACGGAGTTCCTCTTCCTGCCTCGTCCGCGGAGCTCCGTCCGCCCTGCCGTTTCTTATTTGTTTATTCGCTTTGTTTGGACTGCGAAGGGCGGCCGCGACCTTGTGACAGGCGGGCAGGCGGCGGGGGGAAAAAGCGGGCGGCGGCGGCGGCGGCCCACAATGCGGGACTCCTTCCTTCCCTGGCGCGCTGCCGCTGCACGGGCTCGTGCTGCTGCTGCTGCTGCTTAGGCGGCGTCGCCGATGCCGCCCTGTCTGCAGCCTTCGCGGGTCACCGCTTGGAGGAAGAGGAGGCCCTTGTTTGGACTCGGCCCCAGGCTGATCTTTCCGTCAACCCCCCCCCCCCAAAAAAAACCACCCTGGCTCCCGACGCCCCTTTTGTGCGCCGGGTCTGCCTGCGTTTCGCACGTTGCTGCTGCTGCAGCAGGAGCGTTTTAATATGGAAGCGTCTCAGGGACGAAACAAAACAAAGCCCAGCCTCCTCCTCCTGCTGCTGCTTCTGCCTGCAGCGCTCTGGCTGTGAAAGGCCCGCGAGCCCAGAGGAGACTCTCTCCCAGCTCGCGCCGTGTGCGTGTGGGTCGAGGCCACAGGCCTCTGCACGTCCCCCTCTCTTGTCGCTGGTGGAAATTGCAAAGAGCTTTCTGTTTTGTTTCCGCCCCTAGCCATGGACCCCATCCCCAACGTGGTGGAGTTGTGGCAAGCGGAGGAAGGGGAGCTCCTGCTGCCTGCTCAGGTAAGGAAATGAGGGGCGGGGCGCGCGGGGGAGGGGCGCGCGCGGGGTATTGCGCAGGCGCAGGAAGGTGGCCTTGGTGGGAAGTTCTCCTGCCTTTAACTCTGCGCAACGGGGGTTTGCCCTCCTCGACGATGCTGCCTGCAGCTCCGTCTGTTTGCCCTTTTTTTCAACCTTGCATGATTTTGCAAGTTACGGTGGCTTTGGATTCGGAGATGGTGAGACCCGGTCAGTACCGGAAGTGGCGCTTCCGCCTCACCTTGCCAGGATTTTGGCAGCAGACGCAGTTATGATTTCATTATGCTTCTGAAAGGGGAATTGGGTAGGCATCAAATAACATGTGATGCTGTTGGGAGGCTCGCTGAAGTCTGGCTGCAACTGATATTTGTAAGGCAAACCCAATTGATGCAGCATCGCACCATTACTTTTACAGGGAGCAAGTCTTATTAAATTCAGTGCATAGGATCAGTTCTGCTTTTCTCTTCTGTTGGTTTAGTGCTTTTCAAGACTGCATCAGTTTATAAACTAACACTTATTTCCCCCTCCCCTTTTCAATACAGCATCTTTCGTTTCCCCTTTAAATGCCAATCATAGTAAAGTGAGAAAATACAGCAACTTAAAGGAGTGTTTTAGATTTTTTATGCATAGTGAACAGGCTATTCTCAATTTAAGTTAATATTTTATTAAAAGGAATTTATATTTATTTATACAAGTATGTATATACTGCTATATTATAAATATCAGGGCATTGTACATTGTACATTCAAGCCATACAAAATAATTATTGAAGTGTCTGGCTAATAAAAATCTCTTAAGCAGCTGATGATAGCTTGTCAGCTTACAAATGCCTGCAGCCCGAAATTAAAAAACCAAATGACTTATTTACTTTGTTAACATGTTGAATATTCCCAAGTGAAATAATTATTTGTTTATTTATACTACGTTTAAAGCAAATGAATTGGTAGGCTGGATGTGGGTGGGGATATATTGCCATTTCTTACAGATACAATGAAAAAAACAAAAACAAGTAGCTGCAACTTTTTAAAAAATGGTTTGTCTGTAGTTGTACACAGGGAGGCATTAATAAATGCAGTTTTCAGAGAAATGCATGACTGTACATTGCAGAAATCTCAATTCAGCAGTGCAGTGTCTGGATATTAGTAGATTGATCTAGTAAAGCCTGGTCTAGTGAAGCAGATGTGGGCAACCTTTAAACCTGCAGATGTTTCTGAACAATAAGTCATACTACTTGGCCATTAGTCATGGTGCTGGAACTACTAGGTGATGCAGTTCAGCAACACAGGGACTACAACTCCCATCACCCCTAGCTAGCATGACCACTGGTCAGGGAAGATGGGAATTGTAGACCAAAAACAACTGGAGACCCAAGCTTGGGAAACCCTGCTCTAAGCCACCTTCACTGCATATAAGCCTGGAAACCACCTATGCTAACACTGCAGAAGACTCTCTTATTTGAACTAGCAATACATCTGCTGAAGAGCATTCATCCTGCTGCAGCATCTGCGGAAGAGGCTGTATATTACATGAGCAGGTGGTGGGTTGACTTGACGGGTTTCCCCTTTTGCACATTGCTTCTTCATGTAGCATGTAGAGGTGAGAGTGCTCTTCTCCTTTCTGATGCAAGTCCCCCGGATCTTTCTTGTGAGAGAAGGCTTTGTTAGGGCCATGGTACCCTGTAGGTTTTGTTGGCTACTAGCTCCCATCAGCTCCAGCTAGCGTGGTCAATATTTAGGGATGATGGGATTGTAGTCTCTTGCAGGAGACAGAAGGTAATGGCCCAGGATGAGTGCGAGGGCTGCTGCATATCCAGAGTCCCAATGTTTTTAGTTTATTGTTGAACTTTGACTTGTGATATGTGGGTAGGGTGGGATGGGTTAATTGTATGAAGCATTTTTATTGCTCCAGTACTTATTTACTTATGGGGCGCAGGTGTTGCTGTGGCTTAAACCAATGTTCCTCAACCTTGGGCCTCCAGCTGTTTTTGGACTACAATTCCCATCATCCTTAACCACTGGTCTTGCTAGCGAGGGATGATGGGAGTTGTAGTCCAAAAACAGCTGGAGGCACAAGGTTGGGGAACACTGGGTTAAACCACAGAGCCTAGGACTTGCTGATCAGAAGGTCGGTGGTTTGAATCCCCGCAGCGGGGTGAGCTGTTGCTCGGTCCCTGCTCCTGCCAACCTAGCAGTTCGAAAGCACGCCAAAACTTGCAAGTAGATAAATAGGTACCGCTCAGGCAGGAAGGTAAACGGTAAAGTGTTATTTCTTGCTTTATTTTTCTTAGTGATATTGTGGTAGCAGTTTACATAGCTGATTTGAATATTCATTGGAAAGGGAAAGCAGAGTGTAAACAAGGAGTGAAATGAAGGTGGCTTGATTTTCTGATTCGTTAACTGATTTCAGTTAGAACAAACCACAGTTGCACAAGACATGACATGACTGTTGCTTGTTCTAGTGTGAAGCAGAAGGATTCACACCTGCTTAAATGAGGCGGAGCAAAGGGGAACATTCATACTTAAGGCCCACTGTGGTTTGTTCACAGTAATTTAAAAGAGACCTCACCAACTTAGTATCTGCCAGATGTTTGTAGTACAATTCCCATCAGCTCCATTCTGGAGGGGAAAAGGTTAGGCAAGGTAGATCTGAACTATGGTTGTCATGGAAGTTAGGGATGCAGCTGTTTATTGTGCATAATTTGTATTACTTATAACTCAGTACCTTGCGGGCAGGGTTGACCTCTAGCTCACCCCTTCTCAGTATCCCGTAGCTAGTCAGACCACTGCATCAGTTCTGCAAGCAAATACTTACAAATGCATGATCAAGTGTATTCAGTTGACATTGATAGGATAGCTGTTTTCTATCTTTTGATTTCCTGGTAACTGTTGCCTTTTAATTTGTATCATCTGCTGCATGAAAGTTATGACCTGCTGTCACATATGTTAGGGGAAGTTTAGAACCAACATTTTCTTTGCTTATTTAGTTAGCTGTAATTCCCTGCTCCGTGTGTTTTGTAAATAAAATCTGGTCATTTGGTTAACTACATTGGTGTGTTCTGATCCAAAGGGATTCTGACCAGCCTAGTTTATTGTACCCTATCTTATTGTTTTGGGTCTTCTTACCAGACACCTGGGATGTCTCAGTTGGTAGAGCACAACTCTCAGGGTTGTGGGTTCAAGCCCCACGTTGGGCAAAATATTCCTCCATTGCAGAAGGTTAGACTTGTTGGCCATCATAACCCCTTCCAACTCTACAATTCTATGTTTCTAGCTGCTGTTAAAGTTGGTATATAATATTGAGGGGAGTTAGGTGAACAGAGATTGAGAACTGGTGGCTTGGTGTGCCACTGAGATTATTCTTTCCTAAATAATTCAGAGTCATAATGACCTAATAGATGAGGTCAGATAGTGATTCCTTGACCTATTCTAGGATTGTTTTAGGTGGGAACACTTGGGCAATTAGATATACGCAAGTAGGATCCTGTGATAAAATGTTGCAGTGTTGAGTGCTTCTACTCATGGCCCTCATCACTCCATTCAGCACCCCCGCCCCCCCCCCCGCCCAAGAGTCTCTGTATCAGCAGAGCATGCTGAGGTCATCATTTGCCTTTTGGAGGTTTATTTGAGATTTTTGTGGTGGATGCAATGTGGCATTTCATTATTATGCAGTGTGTGTGTGTGTGTGTGTAGCATATCTGTAAATATTGTTTCTTGTACGCCAGTATAGGGGAAATAATTCTTTCAACTTCAACATAAAATAGTCTTTCTTCTTTTCTACCAAGAACATTTCCCAAGCTATTAGAAAAGGCAAGTTCTTAATTTCCTTAGTGTATTGTATTACAGTGGTACCTCGGGTTACATACACTTCAGGTTACAGACTCCACTAACCCAGAAATAGTGCTTCAGGTTAAGAACTTTGCTTCAGGATGAGAACAGAAATCGTGCTCCGGTGGCACGGCAGCAGCAGGAGGCCCCATTAGCTAAAGTGGTGCTTCAGGTTAAGAACAGTTTCAGGTTAAGTACGGACCTCCGGAACGAATTACGTAAGTACTTAACCCGAGGTACCACTGTACATCCCTTTGAAAACTTTTTAGGTGATGAATTCCTGCTCATTTTTTATTTTTTTATTGGCAGACATACTAGTATCAAAATAGAGTCAAACTCATTTAGACATCTCACTGTTGACAGTTCTAAGAAGCAGCAGTGAATTGCTGACAGGTCTTCGTCATTCTTTGCTGTAGCTGCTAGGAGAAGTGCATGCCAAACAGAAGGGCCATGTTGATCTTTGTTTGACTACTTCTTAAAATGCCTTACAAGGAAGGGATTTAGTTTTTTAGATTCATACTGCTTTATTTCTCCCTATGGCTTGCCAATTTTTGTTCAGCCTGTATGAAATTCCAGTGCCAAGATCATAGAATTGTAGAATTGGTACACCCAAGGATCTTCTAATCCAACCTCCTGCAATGCCGGAAATATATTAACAAAATGTTTTTAAAGGCCCAAGAGTGAATTGAGGGTTAAGTTTTTCTTTGTGAAAATACCTGGCCACCAGAGATATCATTTTAAGTTCTGTCAGAACTTTAGTCATTGTTGGATGGCTTTGGAATGCCACCCGAGGGTAGAAGAGACCTTTTCTATATGTAGAGGTAAAAGGTAGTATGCAACAAAGTTTTACTCAGAGTAGACCCATTGAAATGAATGGACCAGACATAAATGGTCTGAGTAAAGCTTACCTGAACACTGGTTGAAGGAAATATCAGTGCATTTGGGTGCTTATGATACAGTGCAAATGTGGTCAAGTAATATGGGACGAGGCAGTGCTATAACTGCTCTACTGAAATAATATTGTGCCATAGTATACCTATTTTTAGTCATTTGCAAGTTGAAAAAAAATAAAATAGCCAACTTAAGCTTACCAGGTTGCATGGAGATGACCCTCACTTTCTGCCAAGCAGTTGTGCAGTGACCATTCTCCCAGTGATGTCTGTGCGAACAAGCCCTCCTATCCACTATGAATTTGTACAGAAATGTTGCATATACATATATGTGTCTGTGGTTACCTAAATTTCCTTGTGTGCCCTCAGCTGTATGACGAGGGCGTCCAGGGAGTCCTAGCCCATTCAATAAATGATTTCCAGTTAACTTTCAGGGAAGTAGGAATGACCTTGTGGCAGTGGCTATATCTGGTGCCCTCCCTGCCCCTAACATCTAACTGCACTTTATGGTGCCCAAGGAGAGCCGAACCTGAATTGCATTTGGTGTTCTTTAAACAAGCATGTTTTTGTATTTATATATCACTGCAACAGTGATTGCTGTATATGAATAGATGCCATCAAAATGCATATAAAAGCAACCACAAAGAACAGGTTTCCTTTGAACTTTCCCTTGTGGGAGCAATGGTTAATTTGTTTTTTTAAAGGACTGGTATTTCCTTTTTTATTTTGGTGGTACTTGTGGGCAAAGATTAAATAAAATGGAGCAGCTGTGAAGGTGTTAAAAACACAGTTTTGTCTCAATTATCAGCAAGCTTCCACATTTATTTTACTTAAGCTACTGTGGGCATTTCCTAAAGTTTTTGGAATCAGAATGATACAAAATATATGATACAGTTATAATTTGAAACTAATGAGAAACAAAAGAAAAAGAAACATTGAAACCAAGAAAAATTAAGCTGGACAAAGCCAAGTCTGGAAACATAAAGCAGCAGCAGCAGCTGCTTCTCCAAATATGAAGACTGCCCCAGATACATGAAGAAATTGGTGCAGAGGGTGCCAGCTGATTAGAGCCCTATCTTTGTTTTCGCTTGTTGCATGAAGAGTTATAGCCAGATAAAGTTAATCACTAGCTTGTGTAGGACTGCTGGTAATACTTTCCTTCATCTGTATTTCGACAATACACTGTTGCAAACTTTCGGAGAGAGAGAGAGAGAGAGAGCTTGGTTAAAAAAACTGAAGAACTACTATTGATAATAACTCTAAATATGGAATCTGCATAGCAGAATCTGGTTACAGAATTACAGGCCTACAAGGAGTCTGAAGGTCGTTTTAGTCTTTGTGTTAAATCACATTTATACCACAATTAAACTCCATTACAGATTAACTTTATCCTGATAACACGCCACAAGCCATGACCTGGAGCTAAAAAGTGCTTTGTTCTAAATTTCCCCATAGCCAACGGATTCACGAAATGTTTTATTAGGGCTGTCTATATAGTCCAATTGAGCAAACCTAGAAACATTTTGAAGGGGAAAGCAAAATCCGCAAGGGCATTGGCCGTCAAACCTGCAATAATACAGCCAACTGTAAGGAGAATGCACCCGTTTGTCTATTTTAAGGGTGTTACTTGCACACATCCGCACATACCTGTGTTACAAAGCTATGGTTGAAACTGTTGCAACTTTCAGAGGTTGCATGTGGTTTCACGGGGAAAATGGATTCTTCTTTTGTCATTTATCAATGATGTATCATATAGGAATGTGAATGAAAGCTCAGAATGTGGAAGCCATGTTCTCATAGTCTTAAATGCAGCTTTAACGTTTCTTGCTATTTTCCTCAAAGGAAGGGCAGGAAAACCTTTGCAACTTTAGTAAATTTTAGAATCCTGGGTCCGAAGCAATGCCTGTTGACAGAGATTCATTCTTCAAGAGAGAATTGGGAGGTATACATATAATTTGAGCATATCTACCTAGATTCCGAAATGTATGACACTGGATTCACTACTTACCATGAGTCACTGGGTTGCCAGCAATGGGCTTTGGGGACATTGGTTTCCCACAGTCTGAGCTTATGAATGGAATGCCACTTCCCATTTTTTATGAATCTGTGATTTCCGGGACTCTCCCAGGAGTTTTCAAGCAGCTGTAATTTTCTGCTGATATGTAGGCTGTTACCCAACTTAAAAAAAGAAAAAAAAAACTGGATGGTGCTTTTATCATTGACATTTGGTTGGCTGTAACTGCAGAACAGGTGGACAGCATCAGTTTGTAAGTGATTCTTCCAGCCTTATCTTGACAGTGACTGTGCATTGGTATCCTATCCATATATTATATTATTCTCAACTAAATTTTATACAGTGAATAGATAGCTAGTTTTTTGACATAGTGAAATCAAATGATATCTGAAATGATATAGTTAGCTTGTGGAGTTAATAAGATGCTGAACATTAAATGAAAGATGCCGGAATAATCTTGCTGAACACGCATTTGCAAATGCATGTATTCATATGTGTTCAAAGGAGTTGGTCAAACTTCCATGAGAATAGAGTTGGCAGTGCAGATTGGCCTGCTGCCATGTAAACCATTGGATGCCCCCCCCCAAAAAAATTACTTGTTAAACATGAGTTATTCTTGCTGCTCATTCCTATATCTGAGGACACATAGGAGTGAGGTGGGGGTAGAAAAACAATAGACTTGCCATACGTCAGGAAAATTCCTGACATGTCCTGGTTTTCGGGTGTAAAAATGGCGTCAGGGGAATTTAGTCAGGGAAAACCTGGATCTATGGTAGTGCTATGGAAAAAGCAGCAGAAAAGGCTCCAAAAAGCTTTAAAACACCATTGGGGCGGGGGAGGTTTCCCCAAAAAAGCTCACCAAAGTTTGCGGGTGTTAGTAATTGTACCTTTTGAAATATGGCAACCCTAAAATACAACAATTAAAATGCATATGTTTGACCTATGAAGTGTTGCATCATTTCATCCTTGGGCCTTTCTTCTAAGATAGGCTTGGATGTTGGTCATTTGAGGTGGTTTGTTTTTATATGAACTCAGAAGGAGCAAAGCTTATAGGGATACGATACATTTTATGGCTTGTACATCTGTTTTCTCTGGATGACTGATACAGATTCATTTTGTCTAAATGCACACACTTTAGGTTTTTGGGTGGGCAAGAAGCAACAGTTGCGTTTCATCCTGGCACTTAAGGTACCTCAAGTAAAACAAAATATTTTTCATTAGAACCAAGTACCTGGATGTTCACAGGTACTTAAGTGGATCCTCAAATTTGTATGCTCTTCTCGATGCTGTTGGACTCAAGTTCCCATCAGGCCCAAACAGCACAGCAGTGGTGAGGACTGATAGGCACTGTTGTCTGAAAGGATGAAAATGACTCAGTATTTCAAAATTCCAGTTGTGAGGGAAGGTTGTACTGGGGGGGAAAAACAATTTGGCACCCTCCAGCCTGCAAATAGTCCCAACAATTTATGGAGGTTGCAAGGTTAGGAAATGGTGCTTCAGTGCTTGTGGGGTTTTCTGAAGACCATTTGGAGTGATATACTTGGCTGTTTATGCTACCTTCTGAAATAATACTGACTGCTTTTACTAATCTCAGTATTGATGCTTGCTATTTTTTCATGTCTTAACTTCTTTTTATTAAAAAAAATGTAGTCTGGACAGATGAATGTATTTAATTTAGAAAAAGGTATTATTTTAATTTAGAAAAAGGTATTATTATGCTTACAATTATTGACCACTGTTAAACTGATAAATGTGATAAACCAGACTCTGCAATTTCCTCAGCTATATTGCACTCACTTGTACTGGCTCTTAAATTTCTGGTGTTCACTGATAAATCAGTGCTTAGCAAAATGAAGTGGGCTGATTCAAACATCATTCAGTATTGGGGGCCCCACTGAACAGAATATCCTTAAACAGCTCTGGGATTGCTAAAATACAAATGTATGCTGGAAACTTATATTTGCTGCTTATATTTCATAATATTTTCTCTGTCCACTAGGCTGAAACAGAGGAGGATGTGGAAGATCATCCACAAGAGCAGAGGTAAACAATGTTAAGATAAAAATAAACATCTTCCATCATACAACAATAAACTATGTTTGCATTATTCCCTATAGTAATAGTGAAGTTGGTTGCTTTGAATAATTTAATTTATACTCGCTCTCTTAGTTGAGTGATGAAGATTAACAGCTTAACCTGTTGCTCTTGTCAGTGTTGTGGTTTTATGTTGTATGTTGCCCTGCAATATTTCTATGGAAATCTGGTTTATTTATCAATAGATCAAAGAATGAGGCTTTAATTAAAAAAAATTTAAAAATGCTTCTCATGCAGTATTCATTACCCATGCATTATAAGTTTAATTTTTAAAAATGTTGAAGTACCAGGGTCTCTTCAGATAAAAGAGTCTTTTTCCAGAGAATCCATACTAACAGAAATAAAATACAGAAGAGAGAGGGGGGTGCCTTGTTGATGCTTTGTTTAATTAAAACTGAATTCAGATTTTCTTATTAGCGCATATTCAGTCTTACTGTCTAAGAGTATGATCAAGTTTCTTTTACCTTCTTATTGCCAGCAAATGATTAAAGCCTAGAGCAGATGGTAATTGCACTGCTCCTTGTTTTCCTGCCAAGGAAAAAACAGGATTTTTTTTTTCACTGAAGGCTGTTTTGAGAAGCGTATTGCTTCATTTAGTTTTCTGAATGTAAAAATTGAAATCTACTTGGCATTGAACAACTTGGCATTTTCAGGCCTTTTGGTAAGGTAAATGTGTCACCTGCTGCAGCTGCATTCTCTCTCAACAGCTGTCCTGTTCAAGGGCATTCATACCATATCATGACTAGCATTAGCTAGTACATACGGTATATTTTTAATAACCTTATGGCATTAACTAGTTGTATAAAAACACTAATCCATTTGGATTACTGCAATGCATTGTATGTGGTGCTGCCCTTGAAGATGGTTCAGGAACATTAGGTAATACAAAGCACAGCAGCTAGATAGTTAACTTAGGCTTCAGAAACCTAGCCCGTGTAACCGGTTTTAAACACACACCAAATTCATTTATGGACCATTTTGGGGCTTTACCCTGCTCCAAGTCATCTAGAGAGTTTTAAAAGTGATATCAAAGACTGTCTTTCCTCATATAACCTGCATGAGTATTCAGATATTTATTCGAGGTCCTCTCTGGGTGTGGCTCCTTTCAGATATAAGGTGATAAGGAATAGGACCTTTTAGTGCAGACACCCCAAGTCTAAAATGTTCTCTCCAGGGAGGCTCGCCTGGTCTTGGTGTCTTTTAACTCACTCTGGCCTTTCCTGGTATTGTAGTGTAGAATGAGATCTTGGTATGGCCTCATCTTGCAAGCAAACCTATGGTTATTACCCACCTTGTGGAGTTAAAAAACAACAACACAAAAAACTGGTTATATCAACTATCTCTCACACTTTATTTTTTCCTTTAAAAAGTTGACGGTGTTGGTTTTTCTGCCTGGAATTCTTTAGTACCGCTATTAATGATTATTAATGATTGAAGCAAAGACTGGCTTACCTTTGCAGTGAAAACAGAATGGCTTGGTGCACCCAGTTAAGAGCAAAGTCCAACATTCAACTAGTACTCTATAGAGTACATCTTCCATAATTTTGATGGCACATATTTTAAAAAGTTGGGCCCATTCTCAAACTATTAGACTTCAAGGATACTTCATAGAGCAGGTGTGGAGAACCTTAGACTCTCCATATGTTGTTGAGCTACAGCTCCCATAATCCCTGGCCACTGGCCATGTTTTCCGGGGCTGATAGGAGTTAGGAGATGTTTTGACCTCCCTCAGTAGCCTTCTCTCAACATGTATTTTGTGCATGCGAGACATTTAAAAATGAGTGGTTTTTAAACTGGTTTGAAGTGAACTGCTGCCTAATGCCTACATCAGACTTCACAGGTTAAAACTTGACTCCATTATTCTTTATTATCCCAGAAGATACGCTTTCACAATTTTAATAAGCTGATATGTATCTCCTATTCGGTGATCTGTCTTCTGTTCATATATTCAATGAACTTGGATCATGGGATTGCTTTAGCAGATGAAGAAAAGACCTGTTTTGTTTTGAGAAATCTAGCTCCTTTCACTTATTCGTGGGAACATTCCTTTAATATTCCAATAGCATGGAGAGAGAATCTAGAAGTTTGAATATATCTTCAACTGTTCTTAAGAATTTATTTTCCTATATTTGGATATAAGTAAGCACAGGCTAGATCCAACCAACTCCCAAAACTCCCCCCACCCCTGATTTCTATAAAGAACAGGTACAAATTAATGGCCAAAAGCTAAATGCATAACAATTTCTGAAAGTTGATAAAGTATCTGTTGCTGTTTTTTAAAAAAGCTCTACTAAGCTCTTAAAACATGATAGCGATCTGCAATGTTGTATTCTTTAATTAACTCGTTTAACTTCTTAGTCTAATTTTAGAAATAACCGGTGATGCACAGACAACTGACTTCCTGTGTGTAGGCAAACCTCAGAATATCTCTATAAGGTCATTTAATATGATGTGCAGATAAGATGATGATTCTATTACCTGTTTTCTTTATATCCAAAATCCAAATGTCTGCTTTGGGTTAGAACTGAATATATAAATGTCATTGTCCAAGATGCCATCATGCTAGACATTTTTGAAGAAGTCTTTCTCTTTGCAGCATTGTAGGCTGGTCACCAGGATACATTTATGTAGCCTAATGGACTTAGTTTCCCATAACCAAAGGGAAGATTTAGCTCATGTGTCTCTCATTGGTCTTACTCTTTATGGGGTAGTTGGTATTTTGTTTAGTGTAGGAAATGTAGCCATTTACTAGGTGAATGCTTTAATTGAATCTACTTTCTTTATCTAGCTGATAAAGAAACCATCTCAAACTAGGAGACATTGAATGTTCCATCTGCTCCTTCCTAAATTATGGGCGGGTCTTTGGGGGATAATGGAAGCTATGAGTTGAAGAGCATCATTAGAAATGGGGTGGTAATAAGTTCCAGCAGTACTGTAGACTGAAATACATATTATGACTTCTTAGGTGGACCCTTGAGGCCAAGCTCCCACTGCCATGTTTTGATGCCAGTATCCAGTGGGAAGGCTGAAACTGAATACATTGTTTACATTATTTACATGTTAGTGGAGAAAGCAATTCCCTGCACCAGGTGAACCAGTTGAAATAATGTAATAACGGCCATAGTTGAAATAGGTCAGGCAGACTGCCTATATCTGATTATGCTAAACTTTTTCAGAGACACTACTTTTCTACTTATTAAACTCCAGACAATCAGCCTTTCTGCTTGTCCTCCAAGTGCATTTTACCATGTTAAAATAGTGTGCAACATGAAATTCATTAATAAATTAATTGACCTACATAAAATTTCTGTCATTGGACTATGTTAGGGAAACAAACTTATTTTTATTGTTAGATTTAAAATTGGAGGGGTTGTCTTTTCCAGGATGGTCCTTCACTTTACCAGTCTGCTCATTGAGAAGCTGACATGAGATTTGGTTTTTGTGCCAAAACAGGTTGTCCTTGTGCTCCGCATGGGAATCTCAGCAAATTATGTTTTTGCAACCACAAAAGGGTAGCAGCTGGGAGTTCAAGGAAACTATCAGGGGATGTGCCTTAATGAATCTAGCATTTATGTATCACTATTGGTAGTTCCATGTGGGCAAATTCCATTCTAGTTCTTAGTACTCCTGGGAAAATGTACAGTAAGTCAAAAAGTTGATTGCTTTGGATATAAGCAATTATATGAATCTATTGAGATATGTGATGTCTCTGTTGTTAATGGATAATTACTAGTTTTTTGGTGGGGGGGGGAGCTAGTATGGAAGCCATGCAGAATAAGCATGATGTGGTGACTACTTTTTATTACTCTTATAAAAGCATCTATTAACATTGTATATCATATATCAAGCTTCTCCAGGTGGCATGAGAGCCAGGATTGTGGTGCTGTTTGTGCTGCTGGTATTTTTCACAGCACATTGCACAGTCTACAGTTTTAGCTTTTGAGGGTGGAGGGCATGTCAAAATATCTTTTACTTAAAAGGAAAACAAAAATATTGCATAGAAGAACATGAATGTGGAAAATAGCTTTGTGTTTGTTATTCCTATATTGATTAAAAACAGCTTTCTTGCATGTCAGAGTTGTGACATTTGAAACATTTTGGTGAAGCCTCATATAAATGCCTTCAGCTTGTTTACAATCCTAACATTTGAAGAGAGTTTTGTTTTTCAGGATCCTTTAAACCAACATGATCATTCTTAATCTGACTATTCTTCAAATCATTTTAAAGTCTGAAATATTTTATGGTCCTTGAGTTTCTAAAAGTTACTCGGAAAATATAAGGTATTATGTACTTAGTATAAGGATCAGGAAACTGCTAGTGTATTTATGTTCTTCTGAGAGTTAATGTTTATTTGTTAATACAAATGAAAGTCAAAAAGGCAGTAACACGTATTTCTTGTACGGTACTGCACATGTCTAAACCTTTATGTACTGCATGTCAAAGCTGCAATTCCAGTATTAAGCCTACTAAGCAGTAAACCTCATTGGACTCAGTGGGATTTACTACTGAGTAAACATGCACCCTGTTGCACAGTTAATATATATTTCAGTTAAGACTGCTCTGTGTCAGGATTGGGAGAGGGGGAGTGTTACAAAATAAACACAGAAGCGGCAGTAAAATCACAAGACGTGCTATCTACATTATAAATCTAATCTAAAGTTCAGTTGTTTGTCTAGCATCAGTCTCCTTGACACTGAACCATCAGACATTTTTGGACTTGGAAAATGAGGTTATATATGTTATGTGCTACTAAAACAATGTCTCTATAGAGGTTAGATCAGAATATGCAGAAATAGAGATCTGGTTCTTTTAGGAGCTGGGATTGAGTCTGTTCAGGAGCAACTATGTTGCTGGACATCCATGCTGTTGGTAACTTTGATCACTATTCTTCACCCCCCCCCCTGCTGTATCCGTAGGCCAACTTTGACGGGTGGGCAAGATTGCCTGCCTGCCAGTCACCTGATGTTCTAATGTCATGTGGACAGTGCATGTCAGAGTTAAAAGATCATTGTAACTGCAGGTCAGCTGGCCAGTGGTTACGGCAATCTCCTTTACAGGTGCACTCCTTTGTAGATGCACTTCCAGTGATAATCAGCTGATTGGCAGTGAGAGTGCACCTTCATGGGGGTTTCCTGTAACTGCTGACCAGCTCATTTGCAGTTGCTGGGCCCTTCTTCAGAGTCTTTTTGGAGCAATCACTTGAAACCTAAACTCCTTCCTCTGTAGAAGGAGGAATGGCCTGTTTAAAGATGTACCATTTTTTCCTACATATGTTGGGGAAGTGGTTTGTATTCAAAGTGCTGCCTGCAAACGGAACAGTTTTTTTCTCTGCATTTGGAGGAAGTACTTCGAATCTAAACTGCTTTCTCCAAGCCCACTAAGCTGCTCCAGGCAATGAGATCCCAGTGGGATCTCATTATGATATTGTACACGATACAGCAGAGCACAATACAGTAGTACCTCAGGTTAAGAACTTAATTCGTTATGGAGGTCCGTTCTTAACCTGAAACTGTTTTAACCTGAAGCACCACTTTAGCTAATGGGGCCTCCTGCTGCCGCTGCGCTGCCGGAGCACAATTTCTGTTCTCATCCTGAAGCAAAGTTCTTAACCTGAGGTACTATTTCTGGGTTAGCGGAGTCTGTAACCTGAAGCGTCTGTAACCTGAGGTACCACTGTATAATAAAAACAAAACATTAAAACAGTGTGTAAGTGCACAGACAAAAAGCAAAATGGATCTGTTTCAGGGGCTCACACTGTATGGTCATCAATTGGAATGACCAGAGTGATGTATACTGGGTCAGGCAGATGGTCAAGCTCCAAAAGGTGGCTATCCTAGTTATGGTACAGGCATTTCTAGAGCAGCAACTCTATATAATGAGAGCACTATTACCATGTTGTAGATAGTGATAATGGACAATTGTAGCTACTTAACTTTTGCCTTTTAGCTTAAAAAACTTCCCAAACCAAGCCACTCCTCATTGTAGGCTTGGAGAAACTTTGGTCCTCTAGAGTCTAGATGTTGTAACACTCCAGCAAGCCCAATGGCCAGGAGTCTAGGAACATCTGCAAGATCACAGGTTCTCATCTCTGCCCTGTTGACTACCTAGATCTCCAGTAGCCTCTTCTTGCCATTAGCCCCTTGTGCCTGTTCACTGGTTCTGTAAGCTCTGCTCTGTTTAAACTATGACCCCAAAAGGGTAATCAAGCGCCTAAAATACAGATCCTCATAAACAGTAATTTCACCATCTCATAATTTCTGTTGTACCAATAATGTACCACTTCTTGATATATTTATCAATATGCTATCCTGTTTGTGGTAATTTTTTTTGTTCTTGTTTTATAAAGTAAATAATGGCAGTTCTATTACCTTTATATTTTAGTTCTTGAACCTTGTAAATAACAGTAAGCATCAGTTTTGTAGGTTGCATTAAAAATTTATCAGGGAGAGAAAGAAGCTGAAATTACTTCAAATTAATTATCTGGTGCGCGTTTTCCTCAAGATTATCCCAACAGCAGCTGGTGAAAATAGCATTTGAGGACAAAAGAAAGAACATAGTCTCTTAAGTTTTATAGCTAGTGACAGTTGCTTTGTCTGGGTATTCGTCAAAGGGCAGCCAAGTGTCAGAATAATCCTCGATTCCTATCTTGAACTGAAGTAATTTAATACATACCATTTTCCCATTGCTAATGCTTCTCTCAATTATTTTTCTGACTGTTGTTTCTCTTTTGTGTGTATTTAATGGAGTTCCAATTTCAAATTAATCTTAAAAGACAAATATCTTGTTAATATTTTATGAAAGAAATGCAGGCAGACATAATTGCCACTTTTGCTGCAAGAGGATGGAACAAGAAAATGGAGATTAATATAATTGTGAGAAGTGTAAGAGGTTTAAAATCAGAATGTTTTGCTGGCTATATTTGGAAGTAATGCTAAATGATCATTTAGTGTAAAGTGATCAAGCCACAGGCCGTACCTGCAAGGAAGAGATTAGATGTTTTATCTTTCTTTTTTCAACTAAGCACAGTTTGTTCCTATACCTGAATCTGGACAAGATGTGTTAATGACAGGAATAGCCATTGAGATGCCATGTGGGTATTGGACTACAACTTCCATGTTGCTTGACCATTGTATATGCTGGCTGGGGTTGATGGGAGTTGATGTCAAACATCTGGAGAACGCACATCAGCTACCCCGGGTTGGGAAACAGGCCAATATTAGAAACCACTTGGCTTGTTTCCCTTGAGTTGAGACTAAACACAATTTGTTGTGTTTGGACATAACAAACACAGCTGATATTGCAGCTCTTGTAAGGAGAGGGAGACTAAAGCATAGCTTGTCATTATGCCTAAATCCAAGAATTGTGATGGACAAGTTCTCAGTTTTGAAAAAAACGAGTATGAAAAACCAGAAATTAAATGTTTTAACTAGAAGCAGGGATATATCTGAGAAAAATGCTGGATATAATCTTAACTGGGAAATGATGCTTCAGAGATGAAATAACTAAAGCAGAATGAAAGAAAACAGACTCGGAGATCTAGTCAGATAAATACAGTTGGCAACGCAAATGTTCTGAACCATCTGTTGTGCTTGAGAGGACAAATCGTAAATTTACTGAATGAGGTTCCATTTTCCCTGTGGTTTCTCACTTGAGTAGACTTATATTTAGAGGTGAAGTGTTATCTAAACTTGGGTGTAGCAATGCTTTTTTGTTTTGCTTTTAAAAAAGCTTTTGCAACGACATGGAAAATGTGCTACCTTCTGAGGGGTTAGTTTGTGTTGAAAGACTCTTCCACAATATCTTGCTGCCTGTCATTTCCAAAGCCTTGTTCATGGCAAGTGGCAACAGAATGCCAGGAGCTGAAGGGGCTCTTCTGCTTGACCAGCTCCTTGACCCATGACTTACATGCTTTGTTGTGGCTGTTAACTGCTTTTCTTCAGTGCCAATTTGATTTCTGTTGCAATGTTTCCACTTTGAGTCTCTTGTCCCATCCCCCATCCTGTCACTCCCCTCGCCCTCCCGTTGTAAATAAGTCCTGCTAGCAAGTACGATTACTGGTAGTAATCGTCCACTTTTTACAGCACCGGTGAATTTCTAAGATTGCGGTCTTTCTAAGTGCAGCTCAGATTGTCTGGTTTTTATACTCTGTTTTAAAGATAACATGTTTGGGAGTGTGTGTGTGTGTGTGTGTACTTGTCTTTTAAAGAGGTATACTCTTGCACAGCTGATTTATACTGCTCTTCTATCTCCTTTTTTAAAATATACCTTAGCAGTGTCAATTAGAATTCTAGTTAAAAAGGCTGAGATGACTACTTGGCTTCGTCCCAAAGTCCTAAAAGGTGCTGTACATTTTAAGGATAACTTAGGGTGTTGTGTTCCATACTGCCTTTAAACACAGGCTGTTTACAAGGAGAGTCATAGTGTCCACATCTGCATGTCATGGCAGAACGTTCAGTGTGACATGAATAAGCCAAGGTGAACTTCAAGCCCTCTCCATTTCAGCATGACCCCAAAGATGAGTTTGGGACCTTTTTATTACTGCTCAGTTAATGACTGATAATGTCTTTGGCTGCAGACATTGGGTTCCTAAAGGGTTCACTGGATGGCGTTGAACAAAAATCTTAACATATAACCTTTCCTATTTTATGTGGGATAATAGCCACATACCCTGAACAAAATACAAGTGTGACAAAAACAAATTAAGAAGTGGACACAACTGCAAAGCAAAAACATGAAAATTTGAAGGAATATCTGATTTCCAATGCATCCTTAAGAAAGTTGCAAGTTTTAAGAATGCTATTATCATGTGTTCCCATCTGGTGGTGCTGATTACAAATATGAGAGCTGCTACTGGTTTTGAGTTCCCTCTGACAATATAGCTTCCAAAGAATATACTAGCGCTCTGACATGCAAAATCACCTGTGGTCAGATCCACCTCTTAAACTGTAGCTCTGACCATGGGTAAGATGTGTGTCACAGTAGTTCTTCCGACAGTTACACACGAACAGCAAATGAAGAGGTAAAACTGTTCCACCTTCAGACTGCAGATGCAGCAACTGCATTTGTTTGGTGTTGTGTGGGTAGAGCAATGGACTTGGCCCAGTGAGGTCTATGTTAAGATCTTTATTTAAGTCATGAAGCTCACTTGAGTGACTTTGGCCCAATCACTCTCAGTCTACCCAATTTCATAATGGCCTGGTTGGACCATAATGTGAAGACATGGTTGGTTTAGCCAAGTTGTGGTTTGTTTAAATGTCCGAACCCACCATGGTTTGTTTTCTGGAAGCAAACTATGTGTTTTTTTGCTGGCTTGCTAATCATCGCTTGTTTTAACTGTGAACCCAACAGCTATTTTCATGGGCGTAGCCAGGATTTTTGTTAGTGGGTGGGGGGTAAACCTCAGTTTGCTATGTATTTTTATTGATTGGGGGGCAGCTGCCCCTCCCTGTCCCCCCGGCCCTGCCCATGGCTATTTTCTATATTTATTGATTTGGGGAGAGCGGCTAGCCTGCCTCAGATTCTCACCAGGCTACAGAAGCAAGAACAGCTGGAAAAAGTTAAAAATAAAGGAGAAGATTGGAAGCGAGGTAACAGAATTCCAGCCTTTCTTTTCCCTCTAATGTGGTAGTTAGCATTCCCTGTGTATGGTTTTTTTTCATGGTAGATTGGTCAAGAATATGCCCCCACCACACAAAAATCCGCATCTGTACTCCTATACCTGAGAAGCAGTTTACAGTTGCTGTTTCTGTGTAGATTAGGCCATAATGAAGTTGTTTGTGATGCTATTAGGTTCTCTCTTCCTGTGGATAATAGATGATATTCAGTGTTAGTCATTGACTATTACCATTGAAATCAATTAGTCTACTAATTTCAATGCGTCTACTCTTGAGCATAACTTACTTGGATATTACCCAGTAACATTAGAAGCAACTGCATAGCATTCAACTCTCCCTGTAGCTAGTTTTTCTTGGGGGAATGTCCTTTGTGTTTAGATCTATCAGATGCTACCTATAAGTTGTTGTGCATTGTTATAGGTCACCCCAATCTCTACCGAGTGGCAGCAAATTCCAGGGGTCTTGGCACTTAACCAGGATTTGTGTTCTTTTGGAATGAGGCACAGCAGACACTGTCGTGTCTTTAAGAAATATGGTTTATTTACACATATTTAGAGCTGAGTTTTCAGTGGAGGGGGTGCAGAACATTACACCCCATTAGTGTTTCTTGTTGCTCCCCTCATAGCTTCAGCAAGCTTGCGCCCAGAGCAAAGCCAGTCATGCTCCCCAGTTTTTCAGTGCAGCCTCTCCCAGCCTGTATGCATGGAGTTCTGGCCCCTTCCTCATTCTTCCCCAAAATCCTCCAAATGCAACTCAGGCTGTGTGTAAAAAGGGCATTCTTTTTTCCTGTGGTGACATCACACCTCCCGTAACCCTAGCAATTTCTCCCTCCCAACTCTGCTATTGTCTCTTGCTTACACACAGCTGGGGGAGGAACTCCCCCCCCCTTGACTGACACTGAAGGCCAATATCTTT